>NC_091236.1:20835058-20964344 GCF_040958095.1 Procambarus clarkii
AGCAGACTTCTAGATGTTACCACTGCTAGGTTTAGGCTCGGCTACAAGTACCTCTGGGAATTTGTAACATCTGATGATGTAGATTTGACTAAATGTAAACTCTGTCAGCAGAACTATTCGCATACTTTGCGTCATTATATAATGGAATGTGAAAAAATAGCGGAATTTAAAGATAACAACATCAATAGTGTCCATAAAATGTGTATAAGTACTTCATTCATAATGATGTGCTGCCCGAAATCTTAGCGAAGTATCCAAAATTTGCTTACTGTAGGTAATGCATGCACATGACTGTAAAGCTGCCACCCAGTTGGGTGGGTGTGGAGCACATGACTGTAAAGCTGCCGCCCAGTTGGCTGGGTGTGGAGCACATGACTGTAAAGCTGCCACCCAGATGGGTATGTGTCCAGCACATGACTGTAAAGCTGCCGCCCAGTTGGGTGGGTGTGGAGCACATGACTGTAAAGCTGCCGCCCAGTTGGCTGGGTGTGCAGCACATGACTGTAAAGCTGCCGCCCAGTTGGGTGGGTGTTGAGCACAGGACTGTAAAGCTGCCACCCAGTTGGGTGGGTGTGGAGCAAGACTAGTAACTGTGCGACTCCTCATAGATATAAAGTGCTTTTATAGTGACTGTTGTGAGCCTCTTGTTGAATTACTTGTGACACAAAAGATTACTGATGTGTGTATTTGTGTGGGTGATTAAATATGTATGTGTATGTATATATGTATACGTACATGTATGCATAAGTATGTGTACATTATTAATTTTGTAACTAGCGTCAAAAGATTGTTATTTGCTTAGCTAAACGAACTAGAGGGTTCAGTTCCTAAACCGATTATGCGCCTCTGTAATCCTTTACACCACCGCCCACGGGATGTGTATTATGGGGTGCATAATAAAGAAAGAAAATGATTGGTCCGAACCCCACAACTCATTTAGCTAAGCAAGGTACAATCTTGATGAGCTAGTTACAAAATTCACTATAAGTCGTCACATCATAAATGGGTTCGAGATCGATCACAAGTAGTGCATTACATAATTTATCAGTAATGCGCAGCCTGTGATCCCCGCCTGGCTGGATACTGATACCTAGGTAGTTTTCATGTGTCCGGACACCGGCGATAAGGTGGTATTATTTATTTAACTTAAGAGATATATATTTTTAAATGTTGTCACATTGACGGCTACATCTTCCTTTCTTCTGACATATAGATTTTTAAGATTAATTAAAATATATGGAAACTAATTATACAATTTATTGGCTGGTGTGCAGGGCTTCACACTCTCAGAGCTAGCCATCAAGTAACTATCGAAATGCATATATCTTCGTTTTCACTTCAGTTATATTTATGACAAAGGATTTTAAATTTAGCCTATATTTCTACCTTTCTGATGACATAAATACTTTCGTTAATTACAATATCTAGATCAAATTAACATTGATTTTCAAAAGGTTGTATATTTTCCATCAATGGAGAGCATCAGCCAAGAAGCCTTCTTTAAAATATGAATATCTTTCCTCACCCAATAAGATCTAATCTCTGAATAAAACGCAAAAAAACGACTTGATTGTAACCTATCCACCACTGCCTATTGGATGTGGGAGAGGGGGTTATGTGTTGGATAAACATATCAATTGTGACACTAGCCCTCCATATATGTCAGTTGCTTAAATTATAAACTGTACTTGTGGTCGGTCTCGAGCCCATTGTTGATGTGACAATGTGCATTGACTTTTGTAACTAGCTTATCAAGAATATAACTTGCTTGGCTATATGAATTGTGGGGCTCAGTCCCTGAGCCCATTATGTGCCTCTGTAACACTCCACTATCGCCCATAGGATGGGTATGGGGTGCATAATAAATGAACTAAACTAAGCTCTGCCTTTTTGATAACATATACAATTATACGCTTTATTTGTGAATCTCAATTAATTAAACAATATATCACAGAGCCTGTAGGGTTCAGTGAGATGAGCGAAGAGACATGGGGGATTTTACATAAGTACAGTACATGGTAGTTTAAGTAACGAACGCATGTCAACGAATAACGGGTATATGTATCAAAACTATTGTCCTATGAAGTTGATTTAACTTCCAAACATATATTTTTTAATAAATGTTAAATGTTTTCTGGCTAGTTATGTTAGATTTTATTAAAAATACGTATTCTACTTGTTAACATTTTAATTTAAATTTGTGATAATTTGTGCAGAGAAGTGCGGCAACTGGATATGCCAACAAACACTTACCAAACAACGATATATCTTGGGTAAGTCGCTCCACAACATTGACGCTTGGACGGTCGACTTTCTTTGATGCTACTTATTTACTTATTTCAAAATGAAATTATATTTGTTTGGAGTAAATATATGTTTTCTCATGTTCTGCATTCAGCACCCACATTATAGTGAGTAAATATACCATATTACTTCATTACTTAAATAATGCTAGGAGGGTTTGAGTAGCTTTGGGTCTATAGTGGACAGAATCTCCAATAGATGGGGCGAGAGTCGCCCCATCTCTCTAGCCCGAGCAAGAGTCGAAACTTAATTTAAAATTGATATATCTTTGTTCTCGAACATGATATATTTCATTTGGTTCAATCATAATAATGTTCATATCTCGGTCTTTCTGGAGGCATATAAGATTTGTAGGCTTTATTAGCGTATCTTTGTTAATTATACAATATATCGGCCAGTGCGTAGGCGTCTACACTCCATGCCCGACAAGGTACTGAGCGCTACTATAAAAACATATGTATCTTCACTTGAGCTATAAATATGACTATTGTAATGTATTTAAAATGAAGCTCTTATTTCTATCTTGCTTAAGACATATAAAACATTTGTGTTTATTAACGAATTTACGTGATATAAACATTGTTCTGAGAGAGAGTTCCTCGGTCGATCGATCTGTCCGGGGTCGGAGCTCGGCTATTATAAAAGTACACGTATCTTCGCTTTAAATTTAAATATGCCCATTGTAAGGTATTTAGAATAAAGCTTATATTTCTATCTTTCTTGTGACATATAAAACTCTTACGTTTATTAAGGAATCTGCGTGAAATAGGCATGGTTCTGAGATGAATGCTGCGGGTTTCGAGCTAGACGCGCGGCAATGGACGCCATACACATCCAGTGGGTGTTATTGGACCCCATACCCAATTCTATGGGTGGTTGGAGTCAGTCCCATACCCATTTTATGGGTGGTTGGAGCCCCACACCCATCCTGTGGGTTGTAGTGGACGCCATACTCATCCCGTGGGTGGCATTGGACCCCATACCCATCCTGTGGGTGGATGTGGTCCCCATACTCATCTTGTGGGTGGATGTGACCCTCATACCCATCCTGTGGGTGGCATTGGACCCCTTACCCACCTAACAGGTGGTAGTGGACAATATACCCATCCAATTGTTGGAATATAGTAGACACAATACCATCCTGTTTGCAGTAGTTTACCCCATAGACATTCCAACGGAACATCGTTTTCTGTTAGCGTTCCTACAAAACATTCTTTAAAGATTTGTAAAGCACAAACTATGGTATATAATATTGATTGGTGAAGGACTGTTATTCTATGTAATAATTTTTAGTGCTTATTATAATTTACTAAGAACAACTAATATTTCTCAAAACAAAACTACGAGCCTTCAATAGGAAGTAGCTGATCTGTAATATTCTAAGAGCATGGACAATAGCAGGTAAATTTCACAACCCATGTGGGACCTGAAAACTACAATTTTCCTTATAATTGATCCAATCACGACTATTCTGCTATCTGGGTTGACGGACAAGTACTGTGAGACGTAAATTGGTACGTGAGGAACAGTTTGGGCCTTGGAAAAAAAAGTAACTGGGAATATATCACATATTTACTAATTCATTTTCAACATATTGACTTTAAGCATTAAGTCATATATGTGCTGTCTTGTGTGAGAACGGGTTGTATCACGATATGTGATTTAGCCTTCATATCTCAGAATTTCGCATAATATTTCATTTTAAGCAAGTTTTCTTGCATTTTGTTTCGTTCTAAAAACCATCGAATTTAGCAATATTTTGACGTTTATCATCCCCTTTTCCTTTATGTGATTTAATCAAAATATCATCGAATTAGGCAATATTTTGCAGTTTTTCCACGTTTTTGTGAATTTTCAGTTTATTAGTATTAATTCATTAAATATATGACAAAAATCATGCAAACACATAATTGATAAGAAATTAACCTTAAATACCTCATTTTCAATCAACTATTTGTTTCTCGTTAAAATACTGATTAAGGAATTGAAAGGGGAGAAGTTCGGGTTTTATTGCATATATCGACGTTTCAGCGGGAATAGAGCGGTTATACGTGTACATCTTCCATCGGTAATATAAACGGAAAATCAGGAACATTTTAGTTAATTCTAATGAAAACACATTGATTTTCATCATTTGTATTGGAAACAACATTGTCATATGTCTTTTCTTGGATCTAAATAATACGAAACCTCGCTTTATGATTCAAAGTTAAAATCCTCAAATTTGGTATAATAGTGACTTTTTTCACGTTTATCATTTAGTTTGATATGACGTAAATATATTCCTTTTTTTACCAATATTTCGATATTATTTCATGTAGTATCACGATATGTGATTTAGCCTTCATATTTCAGATTTTCGCATAATATTGCATTTTAAGCAAGTTTTCTGGCGTTATGTTTCGTACGAAAAATCATCGAATTAGCAATATTTTCATGTTTATCATCCCCTTTTCCTTTATGTGATTTAAACAAAATAGCATCGAATTAGGCAAGATTTTACCGTTTTTCCACGTTTTTGTGAATTTTCCGTTTATTGTTATTATTTCATTAAATATACGATAAAAATGATGCAAACACATAATTGATTAGAAATTAACCTTAAATACTTAATTTTCAATCATCTATTTCTTTCTCATAAAAATACAGAGTAAGATATTGAATAGGGGAGAAGTTCTGTTTTTATTGCATATATCGACGTTTCAGCCGGATTAGAAGCGTTTTACATGTATATCTTCCATCGGTAATATAAACCGAAAATCAGGAACATTTTAGTTAATTTTAATGAAAACACATTGATTTTTATCATTTGTATTAGAAGCAACATCTTTATACGTCTTTTCTAGGGTCTAAAAAATACGAAACGTCGCTCTATGATTCGAAGTTAAAATCCCCATATTTGGTATAATAATGATTTTTTTCACGTTTTTCATGTAGTTTGATATTACGTAAATATATTCATTTTTACCAATATTTCGATACTATTTCATATAGTATCACGATATGTGATTTGGCCTTCATATTTCAGATTTTCGCATAATATTGCATTTTAAGCAAGTTTTTTTGCATTTTGTTCCGTACTAAAAATCATCGAATTCAGCAATATTTTGACGTTTATCATCTCCTTTTTGATTTATGTGATATAAACAAAATATCGAATTAGGCAATATTTTGCTGTTTAACCACGTTTTTGTGAATTTAAATTTTATTGTTATTAATTCATTAAATATACGTTAAAAATGATGCAAACACATAATGGATTAGAAATAAACCTTAAACACTTCATTTTCAATCAACTATTTGTTTCTCGTTTAAATACTGAGTAAGATATTGAAAAGGGGAGAAGTTCTGTTTTATTGCATATATCGACGTTACAGCCGGATTAGAGCGGTTTTACGTGTACATCTTCCAACGGTAATATAAACGGAAAATCAGGAACATTTTAGTTAATTCCATTGAAAAAACATTGATTTTTATCATTTGTATTGGAAACAACATTGTCATGTCTTTTCTTGGATCTAAACAATACGAATCCTCGCTCTATGATTTGAAGTTAAAATCTTCAAATATGGTAAAATGGTGACTTTTTTCACGTTTTTCATGTAGTGTGAATTTACGTAAATATATTCGTTTTTACCAATATTTCGGTACTATTTCATGTAGTATCAGGATATGTGATTTGGCCTTCTAATCTCAGAATTTCGCATAATATTGCATGTTAAGCAAGTTTTCTTGCATTTTGTTCCGTATTAAAAATCATCGAATTCAGCAATATTTTGACTTTTATCATCCACTTTTCCTTTATGTGATATAAACAAAATATCATCGAATTAGGCAATATTTCGCTGTTTTTCCACGTTTTTTAAGAATTTTCTGTTTATTGTTATTAATTCATTAAATATACGATAAAAATGATGTAAACACATAATTGATTAGAAATTAACCTTAAACACTTCATTTTCAATCAACTATTTGTTTCTCGTTAAAATACTGAGTAAGATATTGAAAAGGGGAGAAGTTCTGTTTTATTGCATATATCGACGTTTCAGCCGGATTAGAGCGGTTTTACGTGCACATCTTCCATCGGTAATATAAACGGAAAATCAGGAACATTTTAGTTAATTCTAATGAAAACACATTGATTTTTATCATTTGTATTGGAAACAATATTGTCATATGTCTTTTCTTCCATCTAAATAATACGAAACCACGCTTTATGATTCGTATTTAAAATCCTCAAATTTGATATAATAGTGACCTTTTTCACGTTTTTCATGTAGTTTGATATTACGTAAATATATTCAATTTTACCAATATTTCGATACTATTTCATGTAGTATCACGATATGTGATTTGGCCTTCATATCTCAGAATTTCGCATAATATTGCATTTTAAGCAAGTTTTCTTGCATTTTGTTTCGTACTAAAAATCACCGAATTTAGCAATATTTTGACGTTTATCATCCCCTTTTTCCCTTATGTGATTTATTCAAAATATCATCGAATTAGGCAATATTTTGCAGTTTTTCCACGTTTTTGTGAATTTTCAGTTTATTAGTATTAATTCATTAAATATATGACTAAAATCATGCAAACACATAATTGATTAGAAATTAACCTTAAATACCTCATTTTCAATCAACTATTTGTTTCTCGGTAAAATTCTGATTAAGGTATTGAAAGGGGAGAAGTTCGGTTTTTATTGCATATATCGACGTTTCAGCAGGAATAGAGCGGTTTTACGTGTACATCTTCCATCGGTAATATAAACGGAAAATCAGGAACATTTAAGTTAATTCTAATGAAAACACATTGATTTTTATCATTTGTATTGGAAACAACAATGTCATATGTCTTTTCTTGGATCTAAATAATACAAAACCTCGCGTTATGATTCGTAGTTAAAATCCTCAAATTTGGTATAATAGTCACTTTTTTCATGTAGTTTGATATTACGTAAATATATTCATTTTTACCAATATTTCGATACTATTTCATGTAGTATCACGATGTGTGATTTGGCCTTCAAATCTCAGAATTTCGCATAATATTGCATTTTAAGCAAGTTTTCTTGCATTTTGTTTCGTACGAAAAATCATCTAATATAGCAATATTTTGACGTTTATCATCCCCTTTTCCTTTATGTGATTTATTCAAAATATCATAGAATTAGGCAATATTTTGCCGTTTTTCCACGTTTTGTGAATTTTCAGGTTATTAGTATTATTTCATTAAATATACGATAAAAATGATGCAAACACATAATTGATTAGAAATTAACCTAAAATACTTCATTTTCAATCAACTATTTGTTTCTCGTTAAAATACTGAGTAAGATATTAAAAAGGGGAGAAGTTCTGTTTTTATTGCATATATCGACGTTTCAGCCGGATTAGAGCGGTTTTACGTGTACATCTTCCATCGGTAATATAAACGGAAAATCAGGAACATTTTAGTTAATTCTAATGAAAACACATTGATTTTTATCATTTGTATTGGAAACAATATTGTCATATGTCTTTTCTTCGATCTAAATAATACGAAACCTCGCTTTATGATTCGTATTTAAAATCCTCAAATTTGGTATAATAGTGACTTTTTTCACGTTTTTCATGTAGTTTGATATTACGTAAATATATTCATTTTTACCAATATTTCGATACTATTTCATGTAGTATCACGATATGTGATTTGGCCTTCATATCTCAGAATTTCGCATAATATTGCATTTTAAGCAAGTTTTCTTGCATTTTGTTTCGTACTAAAAATCACCGAATATAGCAATATTTTGACGTTTATCATCCCCTTTTCCCTTATGTGATTTATTCAAAATATCATCGAATTAGGCAATATTTTGCAGTTTTTCCACGTTTTTGTGAATTTTCAGTTTATTAGTATTAATTCATTAAATATATGACTAAAATCATGCAAACACATAATTGATTAGAAATTAACCTTAAATACCTCATTTTCAATCAACTATTTGTTTCTCGGTAAAATTCTGATTAAGGTATTGAAAGGGGAGAAGTTCGGTTTTTATTGCATATATCGACGTTTCAGCAGGAATAGAGCGGTTTTACGTGTACATCTTCCATCGGTAATATAAACGGAAAATAAGGAACATTTAAGTTAATTCTAATGAAAACACATTGATTTTTATCATTTGTATTGGCAACAACAATGTCATATGTCTTTTCTTGGATCTAAATAATAGAAAACCTCGCTTTATGATTCGAAGTTAAAATCCTCAAATTTGGTATAATAGTCACTTTTTTCATGTAGTTTGATATTACGTAAATATATTCATTTTTACCAATATTTCGATACTATTTCATGTAGTATCACGATGTGTGATTTGGCCTTCAAATCTCAGAATTTCGCATAATATTGCATTTTAAGCAAGTTTTCTTGCATTTTGTTTCGTACGAAAAATCATCTAATATAGCAATATTTTGACGTTTATCATCCCCTTTTCCTTTATGTGATTTATTCAAAATATCATAGAATTAGGCAATATTTTGCCGTTTTTCCACGTTTTTGTGAATTTTCAGGTTATTAGTATTATTTCATTAAATATACGATAAAAATGATGCAAACACATAATTGATTAGAAATTAACCTAAAATACTTCATTTTCAATCAACTATTTGTTTCTCGTTAAAATACTGAGTAAGATATTAAAAAGGGGAGAAGTTCTGTTTTTATTGCATATATCGACGTTTCAGCCGGATTAGAGCGGTTTTACGTGTACATCTTCCATCGGTAATATAAACGGAAAATCAGGAACATTTTAGTTAATTCTAATGAAAACACATTGATTTTTATCATTTGTATTGGAAACAATATTGTCATATGTCTTTTCTTCGATCTAAATAATACGAAACCTCGCTTTATGATTCGTATTTAAAATCCTCAAATTTGGTATAATAGTGACTTTTTTCACGTTTTTCATGTAGTTTGATATTACGTAAATATATTCATTTTTACCAATATTTCGATACTATTTCATGTAGTATCACGATATGTGATTTGGCCTTCATATCTCAGAATTTCGCATAATATTGCATTTTAAGCAAGTTTTCTTGCATTTTGTTTCGTACTAAAAATCACCGAATATAGCAATATTTTGACGTTTATCATCCCCTTTTCCCTTATGTGATTTATTCAAAATATCATCGAATTAGGCAATATTTTGCAGTTTTTCCACGTTTTTGTGAATTTTCAGTTTATTAGTATTAATTCATTAAATATATGACTAAAATCATGCAAACACATAATTGATTAGAAATTAACCTTAAATACCTCATTTTCAATCAACTATTTGTTTCTCGGTAAAATTCTGATTAAGGTATTGAAAGGGGAGAAGTTCGGTTTTTATTGCATATATCGACGTTTCAGCAGGAATAGAGCGGTTTTACGTGTACATCTTCCATCGGTAATATAAACGGAAAATAAGGAACATTTAAGTTAATTCTAATGAAAACACATTGATTTTTATCATTTGTATTGGCAACAACAATGTCATATGTCTTTTCTTGGATCTAAATAATAGAAAACCTCGCTTTATGATTCGAAGTTAAAATCCTCAAATTTGGTATAATAGTCACTTTTTTCATGTAGTTTGATATTACGTAAATATATTCATTTTTACCAATATTTCGATACTATTTCATGTAGTATCACGATGTGTGATTTGGCCTTCAAATCTCAGAATTTCGCATAATATTGCATTTTAAGCAAGTTTTCTTTCATTTTTTTTCGTACTAAAAATCACCGAATTTAGCAATATTTTGACATTTATCATCCCCTTTTCCCTTATGTGATTTAATCGAAATATCATCGAATTAGGCAAAATTTTGCAGTTTTTCCAAGTTTTTGTGAATTTTCAGTTTATTAGTATTAATTCATTAAATATACGATAAAAATGATGCAAACACATAATTGATTAGAAATTAACTTAAAATACTTCATTTTCAATCAACTATTTGTTTCTCGTTAAAATACTGAGTAAGATATTAAAAAGGGGAGAAGTTCTGTTTTTATTGCATATATCGACGTTTCAGCCGGATTAGAGCGGTTTTACGTGTACATCTTCCATCGGTAATATAAACGGAAAATCAGGAACATTTTAGTTAATTCTAATGAAAACACATTGATTTTTATCATTTGTATTGGAAACAATATTGTCATATGTCTTTTCTTCGATCTAAATAATACGAAACCTCGCTTTATGATTCGTATTTAAAATCCTCAAATTTGGTATAATAGTGACTTTTTTCACGTTTTTCATGTAGTTTGATATTACGTAAATATATTCATTTTTACCAATATTTCGATACTATTTCATGTAGTATCACGATATGTGATTTGGCCTTCATATCTCAGAATTTCGCATAATATTGCATTTTAAGCAAGTTTTCTTGCATTTTGTTTCGTACTAAAAATCACCGAATATAGCAATATTTTGACGTTTATCATCCCCTTTTCCCTTATGTGATTTATTCAAAATATCATCGAATTAGGCAATATTTTGCAGTTTTTCCACGTTTTTGTGAATTTTCAGTTTATTAGTATTAATTCATTAAATATATGACTAAAATCATGCAAACACATAATTGATTAGAAATTAACCTTAAATACCTCATTTTCAATCAACTATTTGTTTCTCGGTAAAATTCTGATTAAGGTATTGAAAGGGGAGAAGTTCGGTTTTTATTGCATATATCGACGTTTCAGCAGGAATAGAGCGGTTTTACGTGTACATCTTCCATCGGTAATATAAACGGAAAATAAGGAACATTTAAGTTAATTCTAATGAAAACACATTGATTTTTATCATTTGTATTGGCAACAACAATGTCATATGTCTTTTCTTGGATCTAAATAATAGAAAACCTCGCTTTATGATTCGAAGTTAAAATCCTCAAATTTGGTATAATAGTCACTTTTTTCATGTAGTTTGATATTACGTAAATATATTCATTTTTACCAATATTTCGATACTATTTCATGTAGTATCACGATGTGTGATTTGGCCTTCAAATCTCAGAATTTCGCATAATATTGCATTTTAAGCAAGTTTTCTTTCATTTTTTTTCGTACTAAAAATCACCGAATTTAGCAATATTTTGACATTTATCATCCCCTTTTCCCTTATGTGATTTAATCGAAATATCATCGAATTAGGCAAAATTTTGCAGTTTTTCCAAGTTTTTGTGAATTTTCAGTTTATTAGTATTAATTCATTATATATATGACTAAAATCATGCAAACACATAATTGATTAGAAATTAACCTTAAATACCTCATTTTCAATCAACTATTTGTTTCTCGTTAAAATATTGATTAAGGTATTGAAAGGGGAGAAGTTCGGTTTTCATTGCATATATCGACGTTTCAGCGGGAATAGAGCGGTTATATGTGTACATCTTCCATCGGTAATATAAACGGAAAATCAGGAACATTTTAGTTAATTCTAATGAAAACACATTGATTTTTATCATTTGTATTGGAAACAACATTGTCATATGTCTTTTCTTGGATCTAAATAATACGAAACCTAGCTTTATGATTCGAAGTTAAAATCCTCAAATTTGGTATAATAGTCACTTTTTTCATGTATATATTACGTAAATATATTCATTTTTACCAATATTTCGAAACTATTTCATGTAGTATCACGATGTGTGATTTGGCCTTCAAATCTCAGAATTTCGCATAATATTGCATTTGCAGCAAGTTTTCTTGCATTTTGTTTCGTGCGAAAAATCATCTAATATAGCAATATTTTGACGTTTATCATCCCCTTTTCCTTTATGTGATTTATTCAAAATATCATAGAATTAGGCAATATTTTACCGTTTTTCCACGTTTTTGTGAATTTTCAGTTTATTAGTATTATTTCATTAAATATACGATAAAAATGATGCAAACACATAATTGATTAGAAATTAACCTTAAATACTTCATTTTCAATCAACTATTTGTTTCTCGTTAATATACTGAGTAAGATATTAAAAAGGGGAGAAGTTCTATTTTTATTGCATATATCGACGTTTCAGCCGGATTAGAGCGGTTTTACGTGTACATCTTCCATCGGTAATATAAACGGAAAATCAGGAACATTTTAGTTAATTCTAATGAAAACACATTGATTTTTATCATTTGTATTGGAAACAATATTGTCATATGTCTTTTCTTCGATCTAAATAATACGAAACCTCGCTTTATGATTCGTATTTAAAATCCTCAAATTTGGTATAATAGTGACCTTTTTCACGTATTTCATGTAGTTTGATATTACGTAAATATATTCATTTTTACCAATATTTCGATACTATTTCATGTAGTATCACGATATGTGATTTGGCCTTCATATCTCAGAATTTCGCATAATATTGTATTTTAAGCAAGTTTTCTTCCATTTTGTTTCGTACTAAAAATCACCGAATTTAGCAATATTTTGACGTTTATCATCCCCTTTTCCCTTATGTGATTTATTCAAAATATCATCGAATTAGGTAATATTTTGCAGTTTTTCCACGTTTTTGTGAATTTTCAGTTTATTAGTATTAATTCAATAAATATATGACTAAAATCATGCAAACACATAATTGATTAGAAATTAACCTTAAATACCTCATTTTCAATCAACTATTTGTTTCTCGGTAAAATTCTGATTAAGGAATTGAAAGGGGAGAAGTTCGGTTTTTATTGCATATATCGACGTTTCAGCCGGAATAGAGCGGTTTTACGTGTACATCTTCCATCGGTAATATAAACGGAAAATCAGGAACATTTTATTTAATTCTAATGAAAACACATTGATTTTTATCATTTGTATTGGAAACAACAATGTCATATGTCTTTTCTTGGATCTAAATAATACAAAACCTCGCTTTATGATTCGAAGTTAAAATCCTCAAATTTGGTATAATAGTCACTTTTTTCATGTAGTTTGATATTACGTATATATATATTCATTTTTACCAATATTTCGATACTATTTCATGTAGTATCACGATGTGTGATTTGGCCTTCAAATCTCAGAATTTCGCATAATATTGCATTTTAAGCAAGTTTTCTTGCATTTTGTTTTGTACGAAAAATCATCTAATATAGCAATATTTTGACGTTTATCATCCCCTTTTCCTTTATGTGATTGATTCAAAATATCATAGAATTAGGCAATATTTTGCAGTTTTTCCACGTTTTTGTGAATTTTCAGTTTATTAGTATTATTTCATTAAATATACGATAAAAATGATGCAAACACATAATTGATTAGAAATTAACCTTAAATACTTCATTTTCAATCAACTATTTGTTTCTCGTTAAAATACTGAGTAAGATATTAAAAAGGGAAGAAGTTCTGTTTTTATTGCATATATCGACGTTTCAGCCGGATTAGAGCGGTTTTACGTGTACATCTTCCATCGGTAATATAAACGGAAAATCAGGAACATTTTAGTTAATTCTAATGAAAACACATTGATTTTTATCATTTGTATTGGAAACAATATTGTCATATGTCTTTTCTTCGATCTAAATAATACGAAACCACGCTTTATGATTCGTATTTAAAATCCTCAAATTTGATATAATAGTGACCTTTTTCACGTTTTTCATGTAGTTTGATATTACGTAAATATATTCATTTTTACCAATATTTCGATACTATTTCATGTAGTATCACGATATGTGATTTGGCCTTCATATCTCAGAATTTCGAATAATATTGCATTTTAAGCAAGTTTTCTTGCATTTTGTTTCGTACTAAAAATCACCGAATTTAGCAATATTTTGACGTTTATCATCCCCTTTTCCCTTATGTGATTTATTCAAAATATCATCGAATTAGGCAATATTTTGCAGTTTTTCCACGTTTTTGTGAATTTTCAGTTTATTAGTATTAATTCATTAAATATATGACTAAAATCATGCAAACACATAATTGATTAGAAATTAACCTTAAATACCTCATTTTCAATCAACTATTTGTTTCTCGGTAAAATTCTGATTAAGGTATTGAAAGGGGAAAAGTTCGGTTTTTATTGCATATATCGACGTTTCAGCAGGAATAGAGCGGTTTTACGTGTACATCTTCCATCGGTAATATAAACGGAAAATCAGGAACATTTAAGTTAATTCTAATGAAAACACATTGATTTTTATCATTTGTATTGGCAACAACAATGTCATATGTCTTTTCTTGGATCTAAATAATAGAAAACCTCGCTTTATGATTCGAAGTTAAAATCCTCAAATTTGGTATAATAGTCACTTTTTTCATGTAGTTTGATATTACGTAAATATATTCATTTTTACCAATATTTCGATACTATTTCATGTAGTATCACGATGTGTGATTTGGCCTTCAAATCTCAGAATTTCGCATAATATTGCATTTTAAGCAAGTTTTCTTGCATTTTGTTTCGTACGAAAAATCATCTAATATAGCAATATTTTGACGTTTATCATCCCCTTTTCCTTTATGTGATTTATTCAAAATATCATAGAATTAGGCAATATTTTGCCGTTTTTCCACGTTTTTGTGAATTTTCAGTTTATTAGTATTATTTCATTAAATATACGATAAAAATGATGCAAACACATAATTGATTAGAAATTAACCTAAAATACTTCATTTTCAATCAACTATTTGTTTCTCGTTAAAATACTGAGTAAGATTTTAAAAAGGGGAGAAGTTCTGTTTTTATTGCATATATCGACGTTTCAGCCGGATTAGAGCGGTTTTACGTGTACATCTTCCATCGGTCATATAAACGGAAAATCAGGAACACTTTAGTTAATTCTAATGAAAACACATTGACTTTTATCATTTGTATTGGAAACAATATTGTCATATGTCTTTTCTTCGATCTAAATAATACGAAACCTCGCTTTATGATTCGTATTTAAAATCCTCAAATTTGGTATAATAGTGACCTTTTTCACGTTTTTCATGTAGTTTGATATTACGTAAATATATTCATTTTTACCAATATTTCGATACTATTTCATGTAGTATCACGATATGTGATTTGGTCTTCATATCTCAGAATTTCGCATAATATTGCATTTTAAGCAAGTTTTCTTGCATTTTGTTTCGTACTAAAAATCACCGAATTTAGCAATATTTTGACATTTATCATCCCCTTTTCCCTTATGTGATTTAATCGAAATATCATCGAATTAGGCAATATTTTGCAGTTTTTCCAAGTTTTTGTGAATTTTCAGTTTATTAGTATTAATTCATTATATATATGACTAAAATCATGCAAACACATAATTGATTAGAAATTAACCTTAAATACCTCATTTTCAATCAACTATTTGTTTCTCGTTAAAATATTGATTAAGGTATTGAAAGGGGAGAAGTTCGGTTTTCATTGCATATATCGACGTTTCAGCGGGAATAGAGCGGTTATATGTATACATCTTCCATCGGTAATATAAACGGAAAATCAGGAACATTTTAGTTAATTCTAATGAAAACACATTGATTTTTATCATTTGTATTGGAAACAACATTGTCATATGTTTTTTCTTGGATCTAAATAATACGAAACCTAGCTTTATGATTCGAAGTTAAAATCCTCAAATTTGGTATAATAGTCACTTTTTTCATGTATATATTACGTAAATATATTCATTTTTACCAATATTTCGATACTATTTCATGTAGTATCACGATGTGTGATTTGGCCTTCAAATCTCAGAATTTCGCATAATATTGCATTTTAAGCAAGTTTTCTTGCATTTTGTTTCGTACGAAAAATCATCTAATATAGCAATATTTTGACGTTTATCATCCCCTTTTCCTTTATGTGATTTATTCAAAATATCATAGAATTAGGCAATATTTTACCGTTTTTCCACGTTTTTGTGAATTTTCAGTTTATTAGTATTATTTCATTAAATATACGATAAAAATGATGCAAACACATAATTGATTAGAAATTAACCTTAAATACTTCATTTTCAATCAACTATTTGTTTCTCGTTAAAATACTAAGTAAGATATTAAAAAGGGGAGAAGTTCTATTTTTATTGCATATATCGACGTTTCAGCCGGATTAGAGCGGTTTTACGTGTACATCTTCCATCGGTAATATAAACGGAAAATCAGGAACATTTTAGTTAATTCTAATGAAAACACATTGATTTTTATCATTTGTATTGGAAACAATATTGTCATATGTCTTTTCTTCGATCTAAATAATACGAAACCTCGCTTTATGATTCGTATTTAAAATCCTCAAATTTGGTATAATAGTGACCTTTTTCACGTATTTCATGTAGTTTGATATTACGTAAATATATTCATTTTTACCAATATTTCGATACTATTTCATGTAGTATCACGATATGTGATTTGGCCTTCATATCTCAGAATTTCGCATAATATTGCATTTTAAGCAAGTTTTCTTCCATTTTGTTTCGTACTAAAAATCACCGAATTTAGCAATATTTTGACGTTGATCATCCCCTTTTCCTTTATGTGATTTATTCAAAATATCATCGAATTAGGTAATATTTTGCAGTTTTTCCACGTTTTTGTGAATTTTCAGTTTATTAGTATTAATTCATTAAATATATGACTAAAATCATGCAAACACATAATTGATTAGAAATTAACCTTAAATACCTCATTTTCAATCAACTATTTGTTTCTCGGTAAAATTCTGATTAAGGAATTGAAAGGGGAGAAGTTCGGTTTTTATTGCATATATCGACGTTTCAGCCGGAATAGAGCGGTTTTACGTGTACATCTTCCATCGGTAATATAAACGGAAAATCAGGAACATTTTAGTTAATTCTAATGAAAACACATTGATTTTTATCATTTGTATTGGAAACAACAATGTCATATGTCTTTTCTTGGATCTAAATAATACAAAACCTCGCTTTATGATTCGAAGTTAAAATCCTCAAATTTGGTATAATAGTCACTTTTTTCATGTAGTTTGATATTACGTATATATATTCATTTTTACCAATATTTCGATACTATTTCATGTAGTATCACGATGTGTGATTTGGCCTTCAAATCTCAGAATTTCGCATAATATTGCATTTTAAGCAAGTTTTCTTGCATTTTGTTTTGTACGAAAAATCATCTAATATAGCAATATTTTGACGTTTATCATCCCCTTTTCCTTTATGTGATTGATTCAAAATATCATAGAATTAGGCAATATTTTGCAGTTTTTCCACGTTTTTGTGAATTTTCAGTTTATTAGTATTATTTCATTAAATAAACGATAAAAATGATGCAAACACATAATTGATTAGAAATTAACCTTAAATACTTCATTTTCAATCAACTATTTGTTTCTCGTTAAAATACTGAGTAAGATATTAAAAAGGGGAGAAGTTCTGTTTTTATTGCATATATCGACGTTTCAGCCGGATTAGAGCGGTTTTACGTGTACATCTTCCATCGGTAATATAAACGGAAAATCAGGAACATTTTAGTTAATTCTAATGAAAACACATTGATTTTTATCATTTGTATTGGAAACAATATTGTCATATGTCTTTTCTTCGATCTAAATAATACGAAACCTCGCTTTATGATTCGTATTTAAAATCCTCAAATTTGGTATAATAGTGACCTTTTTCACGTATTTCATGTAGTTTGATATTACGTAAATATATTCATTTTTACCAATATTTCGATACTATTTCATGTAGTATCACGATATGTGATTTGGCCTTCATATCTCAGAATTTCGCATAATATTGCATTTTAAGCAAGTTTTCTTCCATTTTGTTTCGTACTAAAAATCACCGAATTTAGCAATATTTTGACGTTGATCATCCCCTTTTCCTTTATGTGATTTATTCAAAATATCATCGAATTAGGTAATATTTTGCAGTTTTTCCACGTTTTTGTGAATTTTCAGTTTATTAGTATTAATTCATTAAATATATGACTAAAATCATGCAAACACATAATTGATTAGAAATTAACCTTAAATACCTCATTTTCAATCAACTATTTGTTTCTCGGTAAAATTCTGATTAAGGAATTGAAAGGGGAGAAGTTCGGTTTTTATTGCATATATCGACGTTTCAGCCGGAATAGAGCGGTTTTACGTGTACATCTTCCATCGGTAATATAAACGGAAAATCAGGAACATTTTAGTTAATTCTAATGAAAACACATTGATTTTTATCATTTGTATTGGAAACAACAATGTCATATGTCTTTTCTTGGATCTAAATAATACAAAACCTCGCTTTATGATTCGAAGTTAAAATCCTCAAATTTGGTATAATAGTCACTTTTTTCATGTAGTTTGATATTACGTATATATATTCATTTTTACCAATATTTCGATACTATTTCATGTAGTATCACGATGTGTGATTTGGCCTTCAAATCTCAGAATTTCGCATAATATTGCATTTTAAGCAAGTTTTCTTGCATTTTGTTTTGTACGAAAAATCATCTAATATAGCAATATTTTGACGTTTATCATCCCCTTTTCCTTTATGTGATTGATTCAAAATATCATAGAATTAGGCAATATTTTGCAGTTTTTCCACGTTTTTGTGAATTTTCAGTTTATTAGTATTATTTCATTAAATAAACGATAAAAATGATGCAAACACATAATTGATTAGAAATTAACCTTAAATACTTCATTTTCAATCAACTATTTGTTTCTCGTTAAAATACTGAGTAAGATATTAAAAAGGGGAGAAGTTCGGTTTTTATTGCATATATCGACGTTTCAGCCGGATTAGAGCGGTTTTACGTGTACATCTTCCATCGGTAATATAAACGGAAAATCAGGAACATTTTAGTTAATTCTAATGAAAACACATTGATTTTTATCATTTGTATTGGAAACAATATTGTCATATGTCTTTTCTTCGATCTAAATAATACGAAACCTCGCTTTATGATTCGTATTTAAAATCCTCAAATTTGATATAATAGTGACCTTTTTCACGTTTTTCATGTAGTTTGATATTACGTAAATATATTCATTTTTACCAATATTTCGATACTATTTCATGTAGTATCACGATATGTGATTTGGCCTTCATATCTCAGAATTTCGCATAATATTGCATTTTAAGCAAGTTTTCTTGCATTTTGTTTCGTACTAAAAATCACCGAATTTAGCAATATTTTGACGTTTATCATCCCCTTTTCCCTTATGTGATTTATTCAAAATATCATCGAATTAGGCAATATTTTGCAGTTTTTCCACGTTTTTGTGAATTTTCAGTTTATTAGTATTAATTCATTAAACATATGACTAAAATCATGCAAACACATAATTGATTAGAAATTAACCTTAAATACCTCATTTTCAATCAACTATTTGTTTCTCGGTAAAATTCTGATTAAGGTATTGAAAGGGGAGAAGTTCGGTTTTTATTGCATATATCGACGTTTCAGCAGGAATAGAGCGGTTTTACGTGTACATCTTCCATCGGTAATATAAACGGAAAATCAGGAACATTTAGGTTAATTCTAATGAAAACACATTGATTTTTATCATTTGTATTGGAAACAACAATGTCATATGTCTTTTCTTGGATCTAAATAATACAAAACCTCGCTTTATGATTCGAAGTTAAAATCCTCAAATTTGGTATAATAGTCACTTTTTTCAAATAGTTTGATATTACGTAAATATATTCATTTTTACCAATATTTCGATAGTATTTCATGTAGTATCACGATGTGTGATTTGGCCTTCATATCTCAGAATTTCGCATAATATTGCATTTTAAGCAAGATTTCTTGCATTTTGTTTCGTACGAAAAATCATCTAATATAGCAATATTTTGACGTTTATCATCCCCTTTTCCTTTATGTGATTTAAACAAAATATCATCGAATTAGGCAAGATTTTACCGTTTTTCCACGTTTTCGGGAATTTTCCGTTTATTAGTATTATTTCATTAAATATACGATAAAAATGATGCAAACACATAATTGATTAGAAATTAACCTTAAATACTTCATTTTCAATCAACTATTTGTTTCTCGTTAAAATACTGAGTAAGATACTAAAAAGGGGAGAAGTTCTGTTTTTATTGCATATATCGACGTTTCAGCCGGATTAGAGCGGTTTTACGTGTACATCTTCCATCGGTAATATAAACGGAAAATCAGGAACATTTTAGTTAATTCTAATGAAAACACATTGATTTTTATCATTTGTATTGGAAACATCATTGTCATATGTCTTTTCTTGGATCTAAATAATACGAAACCTCGCTTTATGATTCGAAGTTAAAATTCTCAAATTTGGTATAGAAGTGACTTTTTTCACGTTTTTCATGTAGTTTGATATTACGTAAATATATTCATTTTTAACAACATTTCGATACTATTTCATGTAGTATCACGATATGTGATTTGGCCTTCATATCTCAGAATTTCGCATAATATTGCATTTTAAGCAAGTTTTCTTGCATTTTGTTTCGTACTGAAAATCATCGAATTTAGCAATATTTTGACGTTTATCATCCCCTTTTCTTTTATGTGATTTAATCAAAATATCATCGAATTAGGAAATATTTTGCAGTTTTTCCACGTTTTTGTGAATTTTCAGTTTATTAGTATTAATTCATTAAATATATGACTAAAATCATGCAAACACATAATTGATAAAGAAATTAACCTAAAATACCTCATTTTCAATCAACTATTTGTTTCTCGGTAAAATTCTGATTAAGGTATTGAAAGGGGAGAAGTT
This sequence comes from Procambarus clarkii, assembly GCF_040958095.1. Classification (NCBI taxonomy): domain Eukaryota; kingdom Metazoa; phylum Arthropoda; class Malacostraca; order Decapoda; family Cambaridae; genus Procambarus; species Procambarus clarkii. Next base: position 20,856,094 of record NC_091236.1, read on the forward strand.
CGGTTTTTATTGCATATATCGACGTTTCAGCCGGAATAGAGCGGTTTTACGTGTACATCTTCCATCGGTAATATAAACGGAAAATCAGGAACATTTTAGTAAATTCTAATGAAAACACATTGCTTTTTATCATTTGTATTGGAAACAACAATGTCATATGTCTTTTCTTGGATCTAAATAATACAAAACCTCGCTTTATGATTCGAAGTTAAAATCCTCAAATTTGGTATAATAGTCACTTTTTCATGTAGTTTGATATTACGTAAATATATTCATTTTTACCAATATTTCGATACTATTTCATGTAGTATCACGATGTGTGATTTGGCCTTCAAATCTCAGAATTTCGCATAATATTGCATTTTAAGCAAGTTTTCTTGCATTTTGTTTCGTACGAAAAATCATCTAATATAGCAATATTTTAACGTTTATCATCCCCTTTTCCTTTTTGTGATTTATTCAAAATATCATAGAATTAGGCAATATTTTGCCGTTTTTCCACGTTTTTGTGAATTTTCAGTTTATTAGTATTATTTCATTAAATATACGATAAAAATGATGCAAACACATAATTGATTAGAAATTAACCTTAAATACTTCATTTTCAATCAACTATTTGTTTCTCGTTAAAATACTGAGTAAGATATTAAAAAGGGGAGAAGTTCTATTTTTATTGCATATATCGACGTTTCTGCCGGATTAGAGCGGTTTTACGTGTACATCTTCCATCGGTAATATAAACGGAAAATCAGGAACATTTTCGTTAATTCTAATGAAAACACATTGATTTTTATCATTTGTATTGGAAACAATATTGTCATATGTCTTTTCTTCGATCTAAATAATACGAAACCTCGCTTTATGATTCGTATTTAAAATCCTCAAATTTGGTATAATAGTGACCTTTTTCACGTATTTCATGTAGTTTTATATTACGTAAATATATTCATTTTTACCAATATTTCGATACTATTTCATGTAGTATCACGATATGTGATTTGGCCTTCATATCTCAGAATTTCGCATAATATTGCATTTTAAGCAAGTTTTCTTCCATTTTGTTTCGTACTAAAAATCACCGAATTTAGCAATATTTTGACGTTTATCATCCCCTTTTCCCTTATGTGATTTATTCAAAATATCATCGAATTAGGTAATATTTTGCAGTTTTTCCACGTTTTTGTGAATTTTCAGTTTATTAGTATTAATTCATTAAATATATGACTAAAATCATGCAAACACATAATTGATTAGAAATTAACCTTAAATACCTCATTTTCAATCAACTATTTGCTTCTCGGTAAAATTCTGATTAAGGTATTGAAAGGGGAGAAGTTCGGTTTTTATTCCATATATCGTCGTTTCAGCCGGAATAGAGCGGTTTTACGTGTACATCTTCCATCGGTAATATAAACGGAAAATCAGGAACATTTTAGTTAATTCTAATGAAAACACATTGATTTTTATCATTTGTATTGGAAACAACAATGTCATATGTCTTTTCTTGGATCTAAATAATACAAAACCTCGCTTTATGATTCGAAGTTAAAATCCTCAAATTTGGTATAATAGTCACTTTTTTCATGTAGTTTGATATTACGTAAATATATTCATTTTGACCAATATTTCGATAGTATTTCATGTAGTATCACGATGTGTGATTTGGCCTTCAAATCTCAGAATTTCGCATAATATTGCATTTTAAGCAAGTTTTCTTGCATTTTGTTTCGTACTAAAAATCACCGAATTTAGCAATATTTTGACATTTATCATCCCCTTTTCCCTTATGTGATTTAATCGAAATATCATCGAATTAGGCAATATTTTGCAGTTTTTCCAAGTTTTTGTGAATTTTCAGTTTATTAGTATTAATTCATTATATATATGACTAAAATCATGCAAACACATAATTGATTAGAAATTAACCTTAAATACCTCATTTTCAATCAACTATTTGTTTCTCGTTAAAATATTGATTAAGGTATTGAAAGGGGAGAAGTTCGGTTTTCATTGCATATATCGACGTTTCAGCGGGAATAGAGCGGTTATATGTGTACATCTTCCATCGGTAATATAAACGGAAAATCAGGAACATTTTAGTTAATTCTAATGAAAACACATTGATTTTTATCATTTGTATTGGAAACAACATTGTCATATGTCTTTTCTTGGATCTAAATAATACGAAACCTCGCTTTATGATTCGAAGTTAAAATCCTCAAATTTGGTATAATAGTCACTTTTTTCATGTATATATTACGTAAATATATTCATTTTTACCAATATTTCGATACTATTTCATATAGTATCACGATATGTGATTTGGCCTTCATATCTCAGAATTTCGCATAATATTGCATTTTAAGCAAGTTTTCTTGCATTTTGTTTCGTACTAAAAATCACCGAATTTAGCAATATTTTGACGTTTATCATTCCCTTTTCCCTTATGTGATTTATTCAAAATATCATCGAATTAGGCAATATTTTGCAGTTTTTCCACGTTTTTGTGAATTTTCAGTTTATTAGTATTAATTCATTAAATATATGACTAAAATCATGCAAACACATAATTGATTAGAAATTAACCTTAAATACCTCATTTTCAATCAACTATTTGTTTCTCGGTAAAATTCTGATTAAGGTATTGAAAGGGGAGAAGTTCGGTTTTTATTGCATATATCGACGTTTCAGCAGGAATAGAGCGGTTTTACGTGTACATCTTCCATCGGTAATATAAACGGAAAATCAGGAACATTTAAGTTAATTCTAATGAAAACACATTGATTTTTATCATTTGTATTGGAAACAACAATGTCATATGTCTTTTCTTGGATCTAAATAATACAAAACCTCGCTTTATGATTCGAAGTTAAAATCCTCAAATTTGGTATAATAATTACTTTTTTCATGTAGTTTGATATTACGTAAATATATTCATTTTTCACCAATATTTCGATACTATTTCATGTAGTATCACGATGTGTGATTTGGCCTTCAAATCTCAGAATTTCGCATAATATTGCATTTTAAGCAAGTTTTCTTGCATTTTGTTTCGTACGAAAAATCATCTAATATAGCAATATTTTGACGTTTATCATCCCCTTTTCCTTTATGTGATTTATTCAAAATATCATAGAATTAGGCAATATTTTGCCGTTTTTCCACGTTTTTGTGAATTTTCAGTTTATTAGTATTATTTCATTAAATATACGATAAAAATGATGCAAACACATAATTGATTAGAAATTAACCTTAAATACTTCATTTTCAATCAACTATTTGTTTCTCGTTAAAATACTGAGTAAGATACTAAAAAGGGGAGAAGTTCTGTTTTTATTGCATATATCGACGTTTCAGCCGGATTAGAGCGGTTTTACGTGTACATCTTCCATCGGTAATATAAACGGAAAATCAGGAACATTTTAGTTAATTCTAATGAAAAAACATTGATTTTTATCATTTGTATTGGAAACATCATTGTCATATGTCTTTTCTTGGATCTAAATAATACGAAACCTCGCTTTATGATTCGATGTTAAAATTCTCAAATTTGGTATAAAAGTGACTTTTTTCACGTTTTTCATGTAGTTTGATATTACGTAAATATATTCATTTTTAACAACATTTCGATACTATTTCATGTAGTATCACGATATGTGATTTGGCCTTCATATCTCAGAATTTCGCATAATATTGCATTTTAAGCAAGTTTTCTTGCATTTTGTTTCGTACTGAAAATCATCGAATTTAGCAATATTTTGACGTTTATCATCCCCTTTTCTTTTATGTGATTTAATCAAAATATCATCGAATTAGGAAATATTTTGCAGTTTTTCCACGTTTTTGTGAATTTTCAGTTTATTAGTATTAATTCATTAAATATATGACTAAAATCATGCAAACACATAATTGATTAGAAATTAACCTTAAATACCTCATTTTCAATCAACTATTTGTTTCTCGGTAAAATTCTGATTAAGGTATTGAAAGGGGAGAAGTTCGGTTTTTATTGCATATATCGACGTTTCAGCCGGAATAGAGCGGTTTTACGTGTACATCTTCCATCGGTAATATAAACGGAAAATCAGGAACATTTTAGTAAATTCTAATGAAAACACATTGCTTTTTATCATTTGTATTGGAAACAACAATGTCATATGTCTTTCCTTGGATCTAAATAATACAAAACCTCGCTTTATGATTCGAAGTTAAAATCCTCAAATTTGGTATAATAGTCACTTTTTCATGTAGTTTGATATTACGTAAATATATTCATTTTTACCAATATTTCGATACTATTTCATGTAGTATCACGATGTGTGATTTGGCCTTCAAATCTCAGAATTTCGCATAATATTGCATTTTAAGCAAGTTTTCTTGCATTTTGTTTCGTACGAAAAATCATCTAATATAGCAATATTTTAACGTTTATCATCCCCTTTTCCTTTTTGTGATTTATTCAAAATATCATAGAATTAGGCAATATTTTGCCGTTTTTCCACGTTTTTGTGAATTTTCAGTTTATTAGTATTATTTCATTAAATATACGATAAAAATGATGCAAACACATAATTGATTAGAAATTAACCTTAAATACTTCATTTTCAATCAACTATTTGTTTCTCGTTAAAATACTGAGTAAGATATTAAAAAGGGGAGAAGTTCTATTTTTATTGCATATATCGACGTTTCTGCCGGATTAGAGCGGTTTTACGTGTACATCTTCCATCGGTAATATAAACGGAAAATCAGGAACATTTTAGTTAATTCTAATGAAAACACATTGATTTTTATCATTTGTATTGGAAACAATATTGTCATATGTCTTTTCTTCGATCTAAATAATACGAAACCTCGCTTTATGATTCGTATTTAAAATCCTCAAATTTGGTATAATAGTGACCTTTTTCACGTATTTCATGTAGTTTTATATTACGTAAATATATTCATTTTTACCAATATTTCGATACTATTTCATGTAGTATCACGATATGTGATTTGGCCTTCATATCTCAGAATTTCGCATAATATTGCATTTTAAGCAAGTTTTCTTCCATTTTGTTTCGTACTAAAAATCACCGAATTTAGCAATATTTTGACTTTTATCATCCCCTTTTCCCTTATGTGATTTATTCAAAATATCATCGAATTAGGTAATATTTTGCAGTTTTTCCACGTTTTTGTGAATTTTCAGTTTATTAGTATTAATTCATTAAATATATGACTAAAATCATGCAAACACATAATTGATTAGAAATTAACCTTAAATACCTCATTTTCAATCAACTATTTGCTTCTCGGTAAAATTCTGATTAAGGTATTGAAAGGGGAGAAGTTCGGTTTTTATTGCATATATCGTCGTTTCAGCCGGAATAGAGCGGTTTTACGTGTACATCTTCCATCGGTAATATAAACGGAAAATCAGGAACATTTTAGTTAATTCTAATGAAAACACATTGATTTTTATCATTTGTATTGGAAACAACAATGTCATATGTCTTTTCTTGGATCTAAATAATACAAAACCTCGCTTTATGATTCGAAGTTAAAATCCTCAAATTTGGTATAATAGTCACTTTTTTCATGTAGTTTGATATTACGTATATATATTCATTTTTACCAATATTTCGATACTATTTCATGTAGTATCACGATGTGTGATTTGGCCTTCAAATCTCAGAATTTCGCATAATATTGCATTTTAAGCAAGTTTTCTTGCATTTTGTTTTGTACGAAAAATCATCTAATATAGCAATATTTTGTCGTTTATCATCCCCTTTTCCTTTATGTGATTGATTCAAAATATCATAGAATTAGGCAATATTTTGCAGTTTTTCCACGTTTTTGTGAATTTTCAGTTTATTAGTATTATTTCATTAAATATACGATAAAAATGATGCAAACACATAATTGATTAGAAATTAACCTTAAATACTTCATTTTCAATCAACTATTTGTTTCTCGTTAAAATACTGAGTAAGATATTAAAAAGGGGAGAAGTTCTGTTTTTATTGCATATATCGACGTTTCAGCCGGATTAGAGAGGTTTTACGTGTACATCTTCCATCGGTAATATAAACGGAAAATCAGGAACATTTTAGTTAATTCTAATGAAAACACATTGATTTTTATCATTTGTATTGGAAACAACATTGTCATATGTCTTTTATTCGATCTAAATAATACGAAACCTCGCTTTATGATTCGTATTTAAAATCCTCAAATTTGGTATAATAGTGACTTTTTTCACGTTTTTCATGTAGTTTGATATTACGTAAATATATTCATTTTTACCAATATTTCGATACTATTTCATGTAGTATCACGATATGTGATTTGGCCTTCATATCTCAGAATTTCGCATAATATTGCATTTTAAGCAAGTTTTCTTGCATTTTGTTTCGTACTAAAAATCACCGAATTTAGCAATATTTTGACATTTATCATCCCCTTTTCCCTTATGTGATTTAATCGAAATATCATCGAATTAGGCAATATTTTGCAGTTTTTCCAAGTTTTTGTGAATTTTCAGTTTATTAGTATTAATTCATTATATATATGACTAAAATCATGCAAACACATAATTGATTAGAAATTAACCTTAAATACCTCATTTTCAATCAACTATTTGTTCCTCGTTAAAATATTGATTAAGGTATTGAAAGGGGAGAAGTTCGGTTTTCATTGCATATATCGACGTTTCAGCGGGAATAGAGCGGTTATATGTGTACATCTTCCATCGGTAATATAAACGGAAAATCAGGAACATTTTAGTTAATTCTAATGAAAACACATTGATTTTTATCATTTGTATTGGAAACAACATTGTCATATGTCTTTTCTTGGATCTAAATAATGCGAAACCTCGCTTTATGATTCGAAGTTAAAATCCTCAAATTTGGTATAATAGTCACTTTTTTCATGTATATATTACGTAAATATATTCATTTTTACCAATATTTCGATACTATTTCATGTAGTATCACGATGTGTGATTTGGCCTTCAAATCTCAGAATTTCGCATAATATTGCATTTTAAGCAAGTTTTCTTGCATTTTGTTTCGTACGAAAAATCATCTAATATAGCAATATTTTGACGTTTATCATCCCCTTTTCCTTTATGTGATTTATTCAAAATATCATAGAATTAGGCAATATTTTGCCGTTTTTCCACGTTTTTGTGAATTTTCAGTTTATTAGTATTATTTCATTAAATATACGATAAAAATGATGCAAACACATAATTGATTAGAAATTAACCTTAAATACTTCATTTTCAATCAACTATTTGTTTCTCGTTAAAATACTGAGTAAGATATTAAAAAGGGGAGAAGTTCTATTTTTATTGCATATATCGACGTTTCAGCCGGATTAGAGCGGTTTTACGTGTACATCTTCCATCGGTAATATAAACAGAAAATCAGGAACATTTTAGTTAATTCTAATGAAAACACATTGCTTTTTATCATTTGTATTGGAAACAACAATGTCATATGTCTTTTCTTGGATCTAAATAATACAAAACCTCGCTTTATGATTCGAAGTTAAAATCCTCAAATTTGGTAAAATAGTCACTTTTTCATGTAGTTTGATATTACGTAAATATATTCATTTTTACCAATATTTCGATACTATTTCATGTAGTATCACGATGTGTGATTTGGCCTTCAAATCTCAGAATTTCGCATAATATTGCATTTTAAGCAAGTTTTCTTGCATTTTGTTTCGTACGAAAAATCATCTAATATAGCAATATTTTGACGTTTATCATCCCCTTTTCCTTTATGTGATTTATTCAAAATATCATAGAATTAGGCAATATTTTGCCGTTTTTCCACGTTTTTGTGAATTTTCAGTTTATTAGTATTATTTCATTAAATATACGATAAAAATGATGCAAACACATAATTGATTAGAAATTAACCTTAAGTACTTCATTTTCAATCAACTATTTGTTTCTCGTTAAAATACTGAGTAAGATATTAAAAAGGGGAGAAGTTTTATTTTTATTGCATATATCGACGTTTCAGCCGGATTAGAGCGGTTTTACGTGTACATCTTCCATCGGTAATATAAACGGAAAATCAGGAACATTTTAGTTAATTCTAATGAAAACACATTGATTTTTATCATTTGTATTGGAAACAATATTGTCATATGTCTTTTCTTCGATCTAAATAATACGAAACCTCGCTTTATGATTCGTATTTAAAATCCTCAAATTTGGTATAATAGTGACCTTTTCACGTATTTCATGTAGTTTGATATTACGTAAATATATTCATTTTTACCAATATTTCGATACTATTTCATATAGTATCACGATATGTGATTTGGCCTTCATATCTCAGAATTTCGCATAATATTGCATTTTAAGCAAGTTTTCTTCCATTTTGTTTCGTACTAAAAATCACCGAATTTAGCAATATTTTGACATTTATCATCCCCTTTTCCCTTATGTGATTTATTCAAAATATCATCGAATTAGGTAATATTTTGCAGTTTTTCCACGTTTTTGTGAATTTTCAGTTTATTAGTATTAATTCATTAAATATATGACTAAAATCATGCAAACACATAATTGATTAGAAATTAACCTTAAATACCTCATTTTCAATCAACTATTAGTTTCTCGGTAAAATTCTGATTAAGGTATTGAAAGGGGAGAAGTTCGGTTTTTATTGCATATATCGACGTTTCAGCCGGAATAGAGCGGTTTTACGTGTACATCTTCCATCGGTAATATAAACGGAAAATCAGGAACATTTTAGTTAATTCTAATGAAAACACATTGATTTTTATCATTTGTATTGGAAACAACAATGTCATGTCTTTTCTTGGATCTAAATAATACAAAACCTCGCTTTATGATTCGAAGTTAAAATCCTCAAATTTGGTATAATAGTCACTTTTTTCATGTAGTTTGATATTACGTATATATATTCATTTTTACCAATATTTCGATACTATTTCATGTAGTATCACGATGTGTGATTTGGCCTTCAAATCTCAGAATTTTGCATAATATTGCATTTTAAGCAAGTTTTCTTGCATTTTGTTTCGTACAAAAAATCATCTAATATAGCAATATTTTGACGTTTATCATCCCCTTTTCCTTAATGTGATTTAAACAAAATATCATCGAATTAGGCAAGATTTTACCGTTTTTCCACGTTTTCGGGAATTTTCCATTTATTGTTATTAATTCATTATATATACGATAGAAATTAACCTTAAATACCTCATTTTCAATCAACTATTTGTTTCTCGTTAAAATATTGATTAAGGTATTGAAAGGGGAGAAGTTCGGTTTTTATTGCATATATCGACGTTTCAGCGGGAATAGAGCGGATATATGTGTACATCTTCTATCGGTAATATAAACGGAAAATCTGGAACATTTTAGTTAATTCTAATGAAAACACATTGATTTTTATAATTTGTATTGGAAACAACATTGTCATATGTCTTTTCTTGGATCTAAATAATACGAAACCTCGCTTTATGATTCGAAGTTAAAATCCTCAATTTTGGTATAATAGTCACTTTTTTCATGTAGTTTGATATTACGTAAATATATTCATTTTTACCAATATTTCGATACTATTTCATGTAGTATCACGATGTGTGATTTGGCCTTCAAATCTCAGAATTTCGCATAATATTGCATTTTAAGCAAGTTTTCTTGCATTTTGTTTCGTACGAAAAATCATCTAATATAGCAATATTTTGACGTTTATCATCCCCTTTTCCTTTATGTGATTTAAACAAAATATCATCGAATCAGGCAAGATTTTACCGTTTTTCCACGTTTTCGGGAATTTTCCGTTTACTGTTATTAATTCATTAAATATACGATAAAAATGATGCAAACACATCATTTTAGATTAGAAATATATCTTAAATACTTCATTTTCAATCAACTAATTGTTTCTCGTTAAAATAGTGAGTAAGATATTAAAAAGGGGAGAAGTTCTGCTTTTATTGCATATATCGACGTTTCAGCCGGATTTGAGCGGTTTTACGTGTACATCTTCCATCGGTAATATAAACGAAAAATTAATAACATTTTAGTTAATTCTAATGATAACACATTGATTTTTATCATTTGTATTGGAAACAACATTGTCATATGTCTTTTCTTCGATCTAAATAATACGAAACCTCGCTTTATGATTCGTATTTAAAATCCTCAAATTTGGTATAATAGTGACCTTTTTCACGTTTTTCATGTAGTTTGATATTACGTAAATATATTCATTTTTACCAATATTTCGATACTATTTAATGTAGTATCACGATATGTGATTTGGCCTTCATATCTCAGAATTTCGCATAATATTGCATTTTAAGCAAGTTTTCTTGCATTTTGTTTCGTACTAAAAATCACCGAATTTAGCAATATTTTGACGTTTATCATCCCCTTTTCCCTTATGTGATTTATTCAAAATATCATCGAATTAGGCAATATTTTGCAGTTTTTCCACGTTTTTGTGAATTTTCAGTTTATTAGTATTAATTCATTATATATATGACTAAAATCATGCAAACACATAATTGATTAGAAATTAACCTTAAATACCTCATTTTCAATCAACTATTTGTTTCTCGGTAAAATTCTGATTAAGGTATTGAAAGGGGAGAAGTTCGTTTTTTATTGCATATATTGACGTTTCAGCGGGAATAGAGCGGTTATATGTGTACATCTTCCATCGGTAATATAAACGGAAAATCAGGAACATTTTAGTTAATTCTAATGAAAACACATTGATTTTTATCATTTGTATTGGAAACAACATTGTCATATGTCTTTTCTTGGATCTAAATAATACGAAACCTCGCTTTATGATTCGAAGTTAAAATCCTCAATTTTGGTATAATAGTCACTTTTTTCATGTAGTTTGATATTACGTAAATATATTCATTTTTACCGATATTTCGATACTATTTCATATAGTATCACGATGTGTGATTTGGCCTTCAAATCTCAGAATTTCGCATAATATTGCATTTTAAGCAAGTTTTCTTGCATTTTGTTTCGTACGAAAAATCATCTAATATAGCAATATTTTGACGTTTATCATCCCCTTTTCCTTTATGTGATTTAAACAAAATATCATCGAATCAGGCAAGATTTTACCGTTTTTCCACGTTTTCGGGAATTTTCCGTTTATTGTTATTAATTCATTAAATATACGATAAAAATGATGCAAACACATCATTTTAGATTAGAAATATATCTTAAATACTTCATTTTCAATCAACTAATTGTTTCTCGTTAAAATAGTGAGTAAGATATTAAAAAGGGGAGAAGTTCTGCTTTTATTGCATATATCGACGTTTCAGCCGGATTTGAGCGGTTTTACGTGTACATCTTCCATCGGTAATATAAACGAAAAATCAGGAACATTTTAGTTAATTCTAATGATAACACATTGATTTTTATCATTTGTATTGGAAACAACATTGTCATATGTCTTTTCTTCGATCTAAATAATACGAAACCTCGCTTTATGATTCGTATTTAAAATCCTCAAATTTGGTATAATAGTGACCTTTTTCACGTTTTTCATGTAGTTTGATATGACGTAAATATATTCATTTTTACCAATATTTCGATACTATTTAATGTAGTATCACGATATGTGATTTGGCCTTCATATCTCAGAATTTCGCATAATATTGCATTTTAAGCAAGTTTTCTTGCATTTTGTTTCGTACTAAAAATCACCGAATTTAGCAATATTTTGACGTTTATCATCCCCTTTTCCCTTATGTGATTTATTCAAAATATCATCGAATTAGGCAATATTTTGCAGTTTTTCCACGTTTTTGTGAATTTTCAGTTTATTAGTATTAATTCATTATATATATGACTAAAATCATGCAAACACATAATTGATTAGAAATTAACCTTAAATACCTCATTTTCAATCAACTATTTGTTTCTCGGTAAAATTCTGATTAAGGTATTGAAAGGGGAGAAGTTCGGTTTTTATTGCATATATCGACGTTTCAGCAGGAATAGAGCGGTTATATGTGTACATCTTCCATCGGTAATATAAACGGAAAATCAGGAACATTTTAGTTAATTCTAATGAAAACACATTGATTTTTATCATTTGTATTGGAAACAACATTGTCATATGTCTTTTCTTGGATCTAAATAATACGAAACCTCGCTTTATGATTCGAAGTTAAAATCCTCAAATTTGGTATAATAGTCACTTTTTTCATGTAGTTTGATATTACGTAAATATATTCATTTTTACCAATATTTCGATACTATTTCATGTAGTATCACGATGTGTGATTTGGCCTTCAAATCTCAGAATTTCGCATAATATTGCATTTTAAGCAAGTTTTCTTGCATTTTGTTTCGTACGAAAAATCATCTAATATAGCAATATTTTGACGTTTATCATCCCCTTTTCCTTTATGTGATTTAAACAAAATATTATCGAATTAGGCAAGATTTTACCGTTTTTCCACGTTTTCGGGAATTTTCCGTTTATTGTTATTAATTCATTAAATATACGATAAAAGTGATGCAAACACATAATTTTAGATTAGAAATATATCTTAAATACTTCATTTTCAATCAACTAATTGTTTCTCGTTAAAATACTGAGTAAGATATTAAAAAGGGGAGAAGTTCTGCTTTTATTACATATATCGACGTTTCAGCCGGATTTGAGCGGTTTTACGTGTACATCTTCCATCGGTAATATAAACGAAAAATCAGGAACATTTTAGTTAATTCTAATGAAAACACATTGATTTTTATCATTTGTATTGGAAACATCATTGTCATATATCTTTTCTTGGATCTAAATAATACGAAACCTCGCTGTATGATTCGAAGTTAAAGTCCTCATATTTGGAATAATAGTGATTTTTTCACGTTTTTCATGTAGTTTGATATTACGTAAATATATTCATTTATACCAATATTTCGATACTATTTCATGTAGTGTCACGATATGTGATTTGGTCTTCAAATCTCAGAATTTCGCATAATATTGCATTTTAAGCAAGTTTTCTTGCATTTTGTTTCGTAATAAAAATCATCGAATTTAGCAATATTTTGACGTTTATCATCCCCTTTTCCTTTATGTGATTTAATCAAAATATCATCGAATTAGGCAATATTTTGCCGTTTTTCCACGTTTTTGTGATTTTTCAGTTTATTAGTATTAATTCATTAAATATATGACAAAAGTCATGCAAACACATAATTGATTAGTAATTAACCTTAAATACCTCATTTTCAATCAACTATTTGTTTCTCGTTAAAATACTGATTAAGGTATTTTCTGAAAAGGGGAGAAGTTCGGTTTTTATTGCATATATCGACGTTTCAGCCTGAATATAGCGGTTATACGTGTACATCTTCCATCGGTAATATAAACGGAAAATCAGGAACATTTTAGGTAATTCTAATGAAAACACATTGATTTTTATCATTTGTATTGGAAACAACATTGTCATATGTCTTTTCTTGGATCTAAATAATACGAAACCTCGCTTTATGATTCGAAGTTAAAATCATCAAATTTGGTATAATAGTGACTTTTTTCACGTTTTTCATGTAGTTTGATATTACGTAAATATATTCATTTTTACCAATATTTCGATACTATTTCATATAGTATCACGATGTGTGATTTGGCCTTCAAATCTCAGAATTTCGCATAATATTGCATTTAAGCAAGTTTTCTTGCATTTTGTTTCGTACGAGGAATCATCTAATATAGCAATATTTTGACGTTTATCATCCCCTTTTCCTTTATGTGATTTAATCAAAATATCATCGAATTAGGCAAGATTTTACCGTTTTTCCAAGTTTTTGTGAAATTCCGTTTATTGTTATTAATTCATTATATATACGATAAAAATGATGCAAACACATAATTGATTAGAAATTAACCTTAAATACTTCATTTTCAATCAACTATTTGTTTCTAGTTAAAATACTGATTAAGATATTGAAAAGGGGAGAAGTTCTGTTTTTATTGCATATATCGACGTTTCAGCTGGAATAGAGCGGTTTTACGTGTACATCTTCCATCGGTAATATAAACGGAAAATCAGAAACATTTTAGTTAATTCTAATGAAAACACATTGATTTTTATCATTTGTATTGGAAACAATATTGTCATATGTCTTTTCTTCGATCTAAATAATACGAAACCTCGCTTTATGATTCGTATTTAAAATCCTCAAATTTGGGATAATAGTGACTTTTTTCACGTTTTTCATGTTGTTTGATATTACGTAAATATATTCATTTTTACCAATATTTCGATACTATTTCATGTAGTATCACGATATGTGATTTGGCCTTCAAATCTCAGAATTTCGCATAATATTGCATTTTAAGCAAGTTTTCTTCAATTTTGTTTCGTACTAAAAATCACCGAATTTAGCAATATTTTGACGTTTATCATCCCCTTTTCCCTTATGTGATTTATTCAAAATATCATCGAATTAGGCAATATTTTGCAGTTTTTCCACGTTTTTGTGAATTTTCAGTTTATTAGTATTAATTCATTAAATATATGAATAAAATCATGCAAACACATAATTGATTAGAAATTAACCTTAAATACCTCATTTTCAATGAACTATTTGTTTCTCGTTAAAATACTGATTAAGGTATTGAAAGGGGAGAAGTTCGGTTTTTATTGCATATATCGACGTTTTAGCCGGAATAGAGCGGTTTTAAGTGTACATCTTCCATCGGTAATATAAACGGAAAATCAGGAACATTTTAGTTAATTCTAATGAAAACACATTGATTTTTATCATTTGTATTGGAAACAACATTGTCATATGTCTTTCCTTGGATCTAAATAATACGAAACCTCGCTTTTTGATTCGAAGTTAAAATCCTCAAATTTGGTATAATAGTCACTTTTTTCATGTAGTTTGATATTACGTAAATATATTCATTTTTACCAATATTTCGATACTATTTCATGTAGTATCACGATGTGTGAATTGGCCTTCAAATCTCAGAATTTCGCATAATATTGCATTTTAAGCAAGTTTTCTTGCATTTTGTTTCGTACGAAAAATCATCTAATATAGCAATATTTTGACGTTTATCATCCCCTTTTCCTTTATGTGATTTATTCAAAATATCATAGAATTAGGCAATATTTTGCCGTTTTTCCACGTTTTTGTGAATTTTCAGTTATTAGTATTATTTCATTAAATATACGATAAAAATGATGCAAACAAATAATTGATTAGAAATTAACCTTAAATACTTCATTTTCAATCAACTATTTGTTTCTCGTTAAAATACTGAGTAAGATATTAAAAAGGGGAGAAGTTCTGTTTTTATTGCATATATCGACGTTTCAGCCGGATTAGAGCGGTTTTACGTGTACATCTTCCATCGGTAATATAAACGGAAAATCAGGAACATTTTAGTTAATTCTAATGAAAACACATTGATTTTTATCATTTGTATTGGAAACATCATTGTCATATGTCTTTTCTTCGATCTAAATAATACGAAACCTCGCTTTATGATTCGTATTTAAAATCCTTAAATTTGGTATAATAGTGACCTTTTTCACGTTTTTCATGTAGTTTGATATTACGTAAATATATTCATTTTTACCAATATTTCGATACTATTTCATGTAGTATCACGATATGTGATTTGGCCTTCATATCTCAGAATTTCGCATAATATTGCATTTTAAGCAAGTTTTCTTGCATTTTGTTTCGTACTGAAAATCATCGAATTTAGCAATATTTTGACGTTTATCATCCCCTTTTCTTTTATGTGATTTAATCAAAATATCATCGAATTAGGAAATATTTTGCAGTTTTTCCACGTTTTTGTGAATTTTCAGTTTATTAGTATTAATTCATTAAATATATGACTAAAATCATGCAAACACATAATTGATTAGAAATTAACCTTAAATACCTCATTTTCAATCAACTATTTGTTTCTCGGTAAAATTCTGATTAAGGTATTGAAAGGGGAGAAGTTCGGTTTTTATTGCATATATCGACGTTTCAGCCGGAATAGAGCGGTTTTACGTGTACATCTTCCATCGGTAATATAAACGGAAAATCAGGAACATTTTAGTAAATTCTAATGAAAACACATTGCTTTTTATCATTTGTATTGGAAACAACAATGTCATATGTCTTTTCATGGATCTAAATAATACAAAACCTCGCTTTATGATTCGAAGTTAAAATCCTCAAATTTGGTATAATAGTCACTTTTTTCATGTAGTTTGATATTACGTATATATATTCATTTTTACCAATATTTCGATACTATTTCATGTAGTATCACGATGTGTGATTTGGCCTTCAAATCTCAGAATTTCGCATAATATTGCATTTTAAGCAAGTTTTCTTGCATTTTGTTTTGTACGAAAAATCATCTAATATAGCAATATTTTGACGTTTATCATCCCCTTTTCCTTTATGTGATTGATTCAAAATATCATAGAATTAGGCAATATTTTGCCGTTTTTCCACGTTTTTGTGAATTTTCAGTTTATTAGTATTATTTCATTAAATATACGATAAAAATGATGCAAACACATAATTGATTAGAAATTAACCTTAAATACTTCATTTTCAATCAACTATTTGTTTCTCGTTAAAATACTGAGTAAGATATTAAAAAGGGGAGAAGTTCTATTTTTATTGCATATATCGACGTTTCAGCCGGATTAGAGCGGTTTTACGTGTACATCTTCCATCGGTAATATAAACGGAAAATCAGGAACATTTTAGTTAATTCTAATGAAAACACATTGCTTTTTATCATTTGTATTGGAAACAACAATGTCATATGTCTTTTCTTGGATCTAAATAATACAAAACCTCGCTTTATGATTCGAAGTTAAAATCCTCAAATTTGGTATAATAGTCACTTTTTCATGTAGTTTGATATTACGTAAATATATTCATTTTTACCAATATTTCGATACTATTTCATGTAGTATCACGATGTGTGATTTGGCCTTCAAATCTCAGAATTTCGCATAATATTGCATTTTAAGCAAGTTTTCTTGCATTTTGTTTCGTACGAAGAATCATCTAATATAGCAATATTTTTACGTTTATCATCCCCTTTTCCTTTATGTGATTTAAACAAAATATCATCGAATTAGGCAAGATTTTACCGTTTTTCCACGTTTTCGTGAATTTTCCGTTTATTGTTATTAATTCATTATATATACGATAAAAATGATGCAAACACATAATTGATTAGAAATTAACCTTAAATACTTCATTTTCAATCAACTATTTGTTTCTCGTTAAAATACTGAGTAAGATATTAAAAAGGGGAGAAGTTCTGTTTTTAATGCATATATCGACGTTTCAGCCGGATTAGAGCGGTTTTACGTGTACATCTTCCATCGGTAATATAAACGGAAAATCAGGAACATTTTAGTTAATTCTAATGAAAACACATTGATTGTTATCATTTGTATTGGAAACAACATTTTCATATGTCTTTTCTTGGATCTAAATAATACGAAACCTCGCTTTATGATTCGTATTTAAAATCCTCAAATTTGGTATAATAGTGACCTTTTTCACGTTTTTCATGTAGTTTGATATTACGTAATTATATTAATTTTTACCAATATTTCGATACTATTTCATGTAGTATCACGATATGTGATTTGGCCTTCATATCTCAGAATTTCGCATAATATTGCATTTTAAGCAAGTTTTCTTGCATTTTGTTTCGTACGAAGAATCATCTAATATAGCAATATTTTGACGTTTATCATCCCCTTTTCCTTTATGTGATTTAAACAAAATATCATCGAATTAGGCAAGATTTTACCGTTTTTCCACGTTTTCGTGAATTTTCCATTTATTGTTATTAATTCATTATATATACGATAGAAATTAACCTTAAATACCTCATTTTCAATCAACTATTTGTTTCTCGTTAAAATATTGATTAAGGTATTGAAAGGGGAGAAGTTCGGTTTTTATTGCATATATCGACGTTTCAGCGGGAATAGAGTGGATATATGTGTACATCTTCTATCGGTAATATAAACGGAAAATCTGGAACATTTTAGTTAATTCTAATGAAAACACATTGATTTTTATCATTTGTATTGGAAACAACATTGTCATATGTCTTTTCTTGGATCTAAATAATACGAAACCTCGCTTTATGATTCGAAGTTAAAATCCTCAATTTTGGTATAATAGTCACTTTTTTCATGTAGTTTGATATTACGTAAATATATTCATTTTTACCAATATTTCGATACTATTTCATGTAGTATCACGATGTGTGATTTGGCCTTCAAATCTCAGAATTTCGCATAATATTGCATTTTAAGCAAGTTTTCTTGCATTTTGTTTCGTACGAAAAATCATCTAATATAGCAATATTTTGACGTTTATCATCCCCTTTTCCTTTATGTGATTTAAACAAAATATCATCGAATCAGGCAAGATTTTACCGTTTTTCCACGTTTTCGGGAATTTTCCGTTTATTGTTATTAATTCATTAAATATACGATAAAAATGATGCAAACACATCATTTTAGATTAGAAATATATCTTAAATACTTCATTTTCAATCAACTAATTGTTTCTCGTTAAAATAGTGAGTAAGATATTAAAAAGGGGAGAAGTTCTGCTTTTATTGCATATATCGACGTTTCAGCCATATTTGAGCGGTTTTACGTGTACATCTTCCATCGGTAATATAAACGAAAAATCAATAACATTTTAGTTAATTCTAATGATAACACATTGATTTTTATCATTTGTATTGGAAACAACATTGTCATATGTCTTTTCTTCGATCTAAATAATACGAAACCTCGCTTTATGATTCGTATTTAAAATCCTCAAATTTGGTATAATAGTGACCTTTTTCACGTTTTTCATGTAGTTTGATATTACGTAAACATATTCATTTTTACCAATATTTCGATACTATTTAATGTAGTATCACGATATGTGATTTGGCCTTCATATCTCAGAATTTCGCATAATATTGCATTTTAAGCAAGTTTTCTTGCATTTTGTTTCGTACTAAAAATCACCGAATTTAGCAATATTTTGACGTTTATCATCCCCTTTTCCCTTATGTGATTTATTCAAAATATCATCGAATTAGGCAATATTTTGCAGTTTTTCCACGTTTTTGTGAATTTTCAGTTTATTAGTATTAATTCATTATATATATGACTAAAATCATGCAAACACATAATTGATTAGAAATTAACCTTAAATACCTCATTTTCAATCAACTATTTGTTTCTCGGTAAAATTCTGATTAAGGTATTGAAAGGGGAGAAGTTCGGTTTTTATTGCATATATCGACGTTTCAGCGGGAATAGAGCGGTTATATGTGTACATCTTCCATCGGTAATATATACGGAAAATCAGGAACATTTTAGTTAATTCTAATGAAAACACATTGATTTTTATCATTTGTATTGGAAACAACATTGTCATATGTCTTTTCTTGGATCTAAATAATACGAAACCTCGCTTTATGATTCGAAGTTAAAATCCTCAATTTTGGTATAATAGTCACTTTTTTCATGTAGTTTGATATTACGTAAATATATTCATTTTTACCAATATTTCGATACTATTTCATGTAGTATCACGATGTGTGATTTGGCCTTCAAATCTCAGAATTTCGCATAATATTGCATTTTAAGCAAGTTTTCTTGCATTTTGTTTCGTACGAAAAATCATCTAATATAGCAATATTTTGACGTTTATCATCCCCTTTTCCTTTATGTGATTTAAACAAAATATCATCGAATCAGGCAAGATTTTACCGTTTTTCCACGTTTTCGGGAATTTTCCGTTTATTGTTATTAATTCATTAAATATACGATAAAAATGATGCAAACACATCATTTTAGATTAGAAATATATCTTAAATACTTCATTTTCAATCAACTAATTGTTTCTCGTTAAAATAGTGAGTAAGATATTAAAAAGGGGAGAAGTTCTGCTTTTATTGCATATATCGACGTTTCAGCCGGATTTGAGCGGTTTTACGTGTACATCTTCCATCGGTAATATAAACGAAAAATCAGGAACATTTTAGTTAATTCTAATGATAACACATTGATTTTTATCATTTGTATTGGAAACAACATTGTCATATGTCTTTTCTTCGATCTAAATAATACGAAACCTCGCTTTATGATTCGTATTTAAAATCCTCAAATTTGGTATAATAGTGACCTTTTTCACGTTTTTCATGTAGTTTGATATTACGTAAATATATTCATTTTTACCAATATTTCGATACTATTTAATGTAGTATCACGATATGTGATTTGGCCTTCATATCTCAGAATTTCGCATAATATTGCATTTTAAGCAAGTTTTCTTGCATTTTGTTTCGTACTAAAAATCACCGAATTTAGCAATATTTTGACGTTTATCATCCCCTTTTCCCTAATGTGATTTATTCAAAATATCATCGAATTAGGCAATATTTTGCAGTTTTTCCACGTTTTTGTGAATTTTCAGTTTATTAGTATTAATTCATTATATATATGACTAAAATCATGCAAACACATAATTGATTAGAAATTAACCTTAAATACCTCATTTTCAATCAACTATTTGTTTCTCGGTAAAATTCTGATTAAGGTATTGAAAGGGGAGAAGTTCGGTTTTTATTGCATATATCGACGTTTCAGCGGGAATAGAGCGGTTATATGTGTACATCTTCCATCGGTAATATAAACGGAAAATCAGGAACATTTTAGTTAATTCTAATGAAAACACATTGATTTTTATCATTTGTATTGGAAACATCATTGTCATATATCTTTTCTTGGATCTAAATAATACGAAACCTCGCTGTATGATTCGAAGTTAAAGTCCTCATATTTGGAATAATAGTGATTTTTTCACGTTTTTCATGTAGTTTGATATTACGTAAATATATTCATTTATACCAATATTTCGATACTATTTCATGTAGTGTCACGATATGTGATTTGGTCTTCATATCTCAGAATTTCGCATAATATTGCATTTTAAGCAAGTTTTCTTGCATTTTGTTTCGTAATAAAAATCATCGAATTTAGCAATATTTTGACGTTTATCATCCCCTTTTCCTTTATGTGATTTAATCAAAATATCATCGAATTAGGCAATATTTTGCCGTTTTTCCACGTTTTTGTGATTTTTCAGTTTATTAGTATTAATTCATTAAATATATGACAAAAGTCATGCAAACACATAATTGATTAGTAATTAACCTTAAATACCTCATTTTCAATCAACTATTTGTTTCTCGTTAAAATACTGATTAAGGTATTGAAAAGGGGAGAAGTTCGGTTTTTGTTGCATATATCGACGTTTCAGCCGGAATAGAGCGGTTATACGTGTACATCTTCCATCGGTAATATAAACGGAAAATCAGGAACATTTTAGGTAATTCTAATGAAAACACATTGATTTTTATCATTTGTATTGGAAACAACATTGTCATATGTCTTTTCTTGGATCTAAATAATACGAAACCTCGCTTTATGATTCGAAGTTAAAATCCTCAAATTTGGTATAATAGTCACTTTTTTCATGTAGTTTGATATTACGTAAATATATTCATTTTTACCAATATTTCGATACTATTTCATGTAGTATCACGATGTGAGATTTGGCCTTCAAATCTAAAAATTTGGCATAATATTGCATTTTAAGTAAGTTTTCTTGCATTTTGTTTCGTACGAAAAATCATCTAATATAGCAATATTTTGACGTTTATCATCCCCTTTTCCTTTATGTGATTGAAACAAAATATCATCGAATTAGGCAAGATTTTACCGTTTTTCAACATTTTCGGGAATTTTCCGTTTGTTGTTATTAATTCATTAAATATACGATAAAAATGATGCAAACACATCATTTTGGATTAGAAATATATCTTAAATACTTCATTTTCAATCAACTAATTGTTTCTCGTTAAAATACTGATTAAGGTATTGAAAAGGGGAGAAGTTCGGTTTTTATTGCATATATCGACGTTTCAGCGGGAATAGAGCGGTTATATGTGTACATCTTCCATCGGTAATATAAACGGAAAATCAGGAACATTTTAGTTAATTCTAATGAAAACACATTGATTTTTATCATTTGTATTGGAAACAATATTGTCATATGTCTTTTCTTCGATCTAAATAATACGAAACCTCGCTTTATGATTCGAAGTTAAAATCCTCAAATTTGGTATAATAGTCACTTTTTTCATGTAGTTTGATATTACGTAAATATATTCATTTTTACCAATACTTCGATACTATTTCATGTAGTATCACGATGTGTGATTTGGCCTTCAAATCTCAGAATTTCGCATAATATTGCATTTTAAGCAAGTTTTCTTGCATTTTGTTTCGTAGGAAAAATCATCTAATATAGCAATATTTTGACGTTTATCATCCCCTTTTCCTTTATGTGATTTAAACAAAATATCATCGAATCAGGCAAGATTTTACCGTTTTTCCACGTTTTCGGGAATTTTCCGTTTATTGTTATTAATTCATTAAATATACGATAAAAATGATGCAAACACATCATTTTAGATTAGAAATATATCTTAAATACTTCATTTTCAATCAACTAATTGTTTCTCGTTAAAATACTGAGTAAGATATTAAAAAGGGGAGAAGTTCTGCTTTTATTGCATATATCGACGTTTCAGCCGGATTTGAGCGGTTATACGTGTACATCTTCCATCGGTAATATAAACGGAAAATCAGGAACAATTTAGGTAATTCTAATGAAAACACACTGATTTTTATCATTTGTATTGGAAACAACATTGTCATATGTCTTTTCTTGGATCTAAATAATACGAAACCTCGCTTTATGATTCGAAGTTAAAATCCTCAAATTTGGTATAATAGTCACTTTTTTCATGTAGTTTGATATTACGTAAATATATTCATTTTTACCAATATTTCGATACTATTTCATGTAGTATCACGATGTGTGATTTGGCCTTCAAATCTAAAAATTTGGCATAATATTGCATTTTAAGTAAGTTTTCTTGCATTTTGTTTCGTACGAAAAATCATCTAATATAGCAATATTTTGACGTTTATCATCCCCTTTTCCTTTATGTGATTTAAACAAAATATCATCGAATTAGGCAAGATTTTACCGTTTTTCAACGTTTTCGGGAATTTTCCGTTTGTTGTTATTAATTCATTAAATATACGATAAAAATGATGCAAACACATCATTTTGGATTAGAAATATATCTTAAATACTTCATTTTCAATCAACTAATTGTTTCTCGTTAAAATACTGATTAAGGTATTGAAAAGGGGAGAAGTTCGGTTTTTATTGCATATATCGACGTTTCAGCGGGAATAGAGTGGTTATATGTGTACATCTTCCATCGGTAATATAAACGGAAAATCAGGAACATTTTAGTTAATTCTATTGAAAACACATTGATTTTTATCATTTGTATTGGAAACAATATTGTCATATGTCTTTTCTTCGATCTAAATAATACGAAACCTCGCTTTATGATTCGAAGTTAAAATCCTCAAATTTGGTATAATAGTCACTTTTTTCATGTAGTTTGATATTACGTAAATATATTCATTTTTACCAATATTTCGATACTATTTCATGTAGTATCACGATGTGTGATTTGGCCTTCAAATCTCAGAATTTCGCATAATATTGCATTTTAAGCAAGTTTTCTTGCATTTTGTTTCGTAGGAAAAATCATCTAATATAGCAATATTTTGACGTTTATCATCCCCTTTTCCTTTATGTGATTTAAACAAAATATCATCGAATCAGGCAAGATTTTACCGTTTTTCCACGTTTTCGGGAATTTTCCGTTTATTGTTATTAATTCATTAAATATACGATAAAAATGATGCAAACACATCATTTTAGATTAGAAATATATCTTAAATACTTCATTTTCAATCAACTAATTGTTTCTCGTTAAAATACTGAGTAAGATATTAAAAAGGGGAGAAGTTCTGCTTTTATTGCATATATCGACGTTTCAGCCGGATTTGAGCGGTTTTACGTGTACATCTTCCATCGGTAATATAAACGAAAAATCAGGAACATTTTAGTTAATTCTAATGAAAACACATTGATATTTATCATTTGTATTGGAAACATCATTGTCATATGTTTTTTCTTGGATCTAAATAATACGAAACCTCGCTGTATGATTCGAAGTTAAAGTCCTCATATTTGGAATAATAGTGATTTTTTCACGTTTTTCATGTAGTTTGATATTACGTAAATATATTCATTTATACCAATATTTCGATACTATTTCATGTAGTGTCACGATATGTGATTTGGTCTTCATATCTCAGAATTTCGCATAATATTGCATTTTAAGCAAGTTTTCTTGCATTTTGTTTCGTAATAAAAATCATCGAATTTAGCAATATTTTGACGTTTATCATCCCCTTTTCATTTATGTGATTTAATCAAAATATCATCGAATTAGGCAATATTTTGCCGTTTTTCCACGTTTTTGTGAATTTTCAGTTTATTAGTATTAATTCATTAAATATATGACAAAAGTCATGCAAACACATAATTGATTAGTAATTAACCTTAAATACCTCATTTTCAATCAACTATTTGTTTCTCGTTAAAATACTGATTAAGGTATTGAAAAGGGGAGAAGTTCGGTTTTTATTGCATATATCGACGTTTCAGCCGGAATAGAGCGGTTATACGTGTACATCTTCCATCGGTAATATAAACGGAAAATCAGGAACATTTTAGGTAATTCTAATGAAAACACACTGATTTTTATCATTTGTATTGGAAACAACATTGTCATATGTCTTTTCTTGGATCTAAATAATACGAAACCTCGCTTTATGATTCGAAGTTAAAATCCTCAAATTTGGTATAATAGTCACTTTTTTCATGTAGTTTGATATTACGTAAATATATTCATTTTTACCAATATTTCGATACTATTTCATGTAGTATCACGATGTGTAATTTGGCCTTCAAATCTAAAAATTTGGCATAATATTGCATTTTAAGTAAGTTTTCTTGCATTTTGTTTCGTATGAAAAATCATCTAATATAGCAATATTTTGACGTTTATCATCCCCTTTTCCTTTATGTGATTTAAACAAAATATCATCGAATTAGGCAAGATTTTACCGTTTTTCAACGTTTTCGGGAATTTTCCGTTTGTTGTTATTAATTCATTAAATATACGATAAAAATGATGCAAACACATCATTTTGGATTAGAAATATATCTTAAATACTTCATTTTCAATCAACTAATTGTTTCTCGTTAAAATACTGATTAAGGTATTGAAAAGGGGAGAAGTTCGGTTTTTATTGCATATATCGACGTTTCAGCCGGAATAGAGCGGTTATACGTGTACATCTTCCATCGGTAATATAAACGGAAAATCAGGAACATTTTAGGTAATTCTAATGAAAACACATTGATTTTTATCATTTGTATTGGAAACAACATTGTCATATGTCTTTTCTTGGATCTAAATAATACGAAACCTCGCTTTATGATTCGAAGTTAAAATCCTCAAATTTGGTATAATAGTGACTTTTTTCACGTTTTTCATGTAGTTTGATATTACGTAAATATATTCATTTTTACCAATATTTCGATACTATTTCATATAGTATCACGATGTGTGATTTGGCCTTCAAATCTCAGAATTTCGCATAATATTGCATTTTAAGCAAGTTTTCTTGCATTTTGTTTCGTACGAAGAATCAGCTAATATAGCAATATTTTGACGTTTATCATCCCCTTTTCCTTTATGTGATTTAAACAAAATATCATCGAATTAGGCACGATTTTACCGTTTTTCCACGTTTTCGTGAATTTTCCGTTTATTGTTATTAATTCATTATATATACGATAAAAATGATGCAAACACATAATTGATTAGAAATTAACCTTAAATACTTAATTTTCAATCAACTATTTGTTTCTCGTTAAAATACTGAGTAAGATATTAAAAAGGGGAGAAGTTCTGTTTTTATTGCATATATCGACGTTTCAGCCGGATTAGAGCGGTTTTACGTGTACATCTTCCATCGGTAATATAAACGGAAAATCAGGAACATTTTAGTTAATTCTAATGAAAACACATTGATTGTTATCATTTGTATTGGAAACAACATTTTCATATGTCTTTTCTTGGATCTAAATAATACGAAACCTCGCTTTATGATTCGTATTTAAAATCCTCAAATTTGGTATAATAGTGACTTTTTTCACGTTTTTCATGTAGTTTGATATTACATAATTATATTAATTTTTACCAATATTTCGATACTATTTCATGTAGTATCACGATATGTGATTTGGCCTTCATATCTCAGAATTTCGCATAATATTGCATTTTAAGCAAGTATTCTTGCATTTTGTTTCGTACTAAAAATCACCGAATTTAGCAATATTTTGATGTTTATCCCCTTTTCCTTTATGTGATTTATTCAAAATATCATAGAATTAGGCAATATTTTGCAGTTTTTCCACGTTTTTGTGAATTTTCAGTTCATTAGTATTAATTCATTAAATATACGATAAAAATGATGCAAACACATAATTGATTAGAAATTGACCTTAAATACTTCATTTTCAATCAACTATTTGTTTCTCGTTAAAATACTGAGTAAGATATTAAAAAGGGGAGAAGTTCTGTTTTTATTGCCTATATCGACGTTTCAGCCGGATTAGAGCGGTTTTACGTGTACATCTTCCATCGGTAATATAAACGGAAAATCAGGAACATTTTATTTAATTCTAATGAAAACACATTGATTTTTATCATTTGTATTGGAAACAACATTGTCATATGTCTTTTCTTCGATCTAAATAATACGAAACCTCGCTTTATGTTTCGTATTTAAAATCCTCAAATTTGGTATAATAGTGACCTTTTTCACGTTTTTCATGTAGTTTGATATTACGTAAATATATTCATTTTTACCAATATTTCGATACTATTTAATGTAGTATCACGATATGTGATTTGGCCTTCATATCTCAGAATTTCGCATAATATTGCATTTTAAGCAAGTTTTCTTGCATTTTGTTTCGTACTAAAAATCACCGAATTTAGCAATATTTTCAAGTTTTTCATCCCCTTTTCCCTTTTGTGATTTATTCAAAAATCATCGAATTAGGCAATATTTTGCAGTTTTTCCACGTTTTTGTGAATTTTCAGTTTATTAGTATTAATTCATTATATATATGACTAAAATCATGCAAACACATAATTGATTAGAAATTAACCTTAAATACCTCATTTTCAATCAACTATTTGTTTCTCGGTAAAATTCTGATTAAGGTATTGAAAGGGGAGAAGTTCGGTTTTTATTGCCTATATCGACGTTTCAGCCGGATTAGAGCGGTTTTACGTGTACATCTTCCATCGGTAATGTAAACGGAAAATCAGGAACATTTTAGTTAATTCTAATGAAAACACATTGATTTTTATCATTTGTATTGGAAACAACATTTTCATATGTCTTTTCTTGGATCTAAATAATACGAAACCTCGCTTTATGATTCGTATTTAAAATCCTCAAATTTGGTATAATAGTGACTTTTTCACGTTTTTCATGTAGTTTGATATTACGTAAATATATTAATTTTTACCAATATTTCGATACTATTTCATGTAGTGTCACGATTTGGCCTTCATATCTCAGAATTTCGCATAATATTGCATTTTAAGCAAGTTTTCTTGCATTTTGTTTCGTACTAAAAATCATCGAATTTAGCAATATTTTGACGTTTATCATCCCCTTTTCCCTTATGTGATTTAATCAAAATATCATCGAATTAGGCAATATTTTGCCGTTTTTCCACGTTTTTGTGAATTTTCAGTTTATTAGTATTAATTCATTAAATATATGACAAAAGTCATGCAAACACATAATTGATTAGTAATTAACCTTAAATACCTCATTTTCAATCAACTATTTGTTTCTCGTTAAAATACTGATTAAGGTATTGAAAAGGGGAGAAGTTCGGTTTTTATTGCATATATCGTCGTTTCAGCCGGAATAGAGCGGTTATACGTGTACATCTTCCATCGGTAATATAAACGGAAAATCAGGAACATTTTAGTTAATTCTAATGAAAACACACTGATTTTTATCATTTGTATTGGAAACAACATTGTCATATGTCTTTTCTTGGATCTAAATAATACGAAACCTCGCTTTATGATTCGTAGTTAAAATCCTCAAATTTGGTATAATAGTCTCTTTTTTCATGTAGTTTGATATTACGTAATTATATTCATTTTTACCAATATTTCGATACTAGTTCATGTAGTATCACGATGTGTGATTTGGCCTTCAATTCTAAAAATTTGGCATAATATTGCGTTTTAAGTAAGTTTTCTTGCATTTTGTTTCGTACGAAAAATCATCTAATATAGCAATATTTTGACGTTTATCATCCCCTTTTCGTTTATGTAATTTAAACAAAATATCATCGAATTAGGCAAGATTTTACCGTTTTTCAACGTTTTCGGGAATTTTCCGTTTATTGTTATTAATTCATTAAATATACGATAAAAATGATGCAAACACATCATTTTAGATTAGAAATATATCTTAAATACTTCATTTTCAATCAACTAATTGTTTGTCGTTAAAATACTGATTAAGGTATTGAAAAGGGGAGAAGTTCGGTTTTTATTGCATATATCGACGTTTCAGCCGGAATAGAGCGGTTATACGTGTACATCTTCCATCGGTAATATAAACGGAAAATCAGGAACATTTTAGGTAATTCTAATGAAAACACATTAATTTTTATCATTTGTATTGGAAACAACATTGTCATATGTCTTTTCTTGGATCTAAATAATACGAAACCTCGCTTTATGATTCGAAGTTAAAATCATCAAATTTGGTATAATAGTGACTTTTTTCACGTTTTTCATGTAGTTTGATATTACGTAAATATATTCATTTTTACCAATATTTCGATACTATTTCATATAGTATCACGATGTGTGATTTGGCCTTCAAATCTCAGAATTTCGCATAATATTGCATTTTAAGCAAGTTTTCTTGCATTTTGTTTCGTACGAAGAATCATCTAATATAGCAATATTTTGACGTTTATCATCCCCTTTTCCTTTATGTGATTTAAACAAAATATCATCGAATTAGGCAAGATTTTACCGTTTTTCCACGTTTTCGTGAATTTTCCGTTTATTGTTATTAATTCATTATATATACGTAAAAATGATGCAAACACATAATTGATTAGAAATTAACCTTAAATACTTCATTTTCAATCAACTATTTGTTTCTCGTTAAAATACTGAGTAAGATATTAAAAAGGGGAGAAGTTCTGTTTTTATTGCATATATCGACGTTTCAGCCGGATTAGAGCGGTTTTACGTGTACATCTTCCATCGGTAATATAAACGGAAAATCAGGAACATTTTAGTTAATTCTAATGAAAACACATTGATTTTTATCATTTGTATTGGAAACAACATTTTCATATGTCTTTTCTTGGATCTAAATAATACAAAACCTCGCTTTATGATTCGTATTTAAAATCCTCAAATTTGGTATAATAGTGACTTTTTTCACGTTTTTCATGTAGTGTGATATTACGTAAATATATTAATTTTTACCAATATTTCGATACTATTTCATGTAGTATCACGATATGTGATTTGGCCTTCATATCTCAGAATTTCGCATAATATTTCATTTTAAGCAAGTTTTCTTGCATTTTGTTTCGTACTAAAAATCACCGAATTTAGCAATATTTTGACGTTTATCATCCACTTTTCCTTTATGTGATTTATTCAAAATATCATAGAATTAAGCAATATTTTGCAGTTTTTCCACGTTTTTGTGAATTTTCAGTTTATTAGTATTAATTCATTAAATATACGATAAAAATTATGCAAACACAAAATTGATTACAAATTAACCTTAAATACTTCATTTTCAATCAACTATTTGTTTCTCGTTAAAATACTGAGTAAGATATTAAAAAGGGGAGAAGTTCTGTTATTATTGCATATATCGACGTTTCAGCCGGATTAGAGCGGTTTTACGTGTACATCTTCCATCGGTAATATAAACAGAAAATCAGGAACATTTTAGTTAATTCTATGAAAACACATTGATTTTTATCATTTGTATTGGAAACAACATTGTCATATGTCTTTTATTCGATCTAAATAATACGAAACCTCGCTTTATGATTCGTATTTAAAATCCTCAAATTTGGTATAATAGTGACTTTTTTCACGTTTTTCATGTAGTTTGATATTACGTAAATATATTAATTTTTACCAATATTTCGATACTATTTCATGTAGTATCACGATATGTGATTTGGCCTTCATATCTCAGAATTTCGCATAATATTGCATTTTAAGCAAGTTTTCTTGCATTTTGTTTCGTACTAAAAATCACCGAATTTAGCAATATTTTGACATTTATCATCCCCTTTTCCCTTATGTGATTTAATCGAAATATCATCGAATTAGGCAATATTTTGCAGTTTTTCCAAGTTTTTGTGAATTTTCAATTTATTAGTATTAATTCATTATATATATGACTAAAATCATGCAAACACATAATTGATTAGAAATTAACCTTAAATACCTCATTTTCAATCAACTATTTGTTTCTCGTTAAAATACTGATTAAGGTATTGAAAAGGGGAGAAGTTCGGTTTTTATTGCATATATCGACGTTTCAGCCGGAATAGAGCGGTTATACGTGTACATCTTCCATCGGTAATATAAACGGAAAATCAGGAACATTTTAGGTAATTCTAATGAAAACACATTGATTTTTATCATTTGTATTGGAAACAACATTGTCATATGTCTTTTCTTGGATCTAAATAATACGAAACCTCGCTTTATGATTCGAAGTTAAAATCATCAAATTTGGTATAATAGTGACTTTTTTCACGTTTTTCATGTAGTTTGATATTACGTAAATATATTCATTTTTACCAATATTTCGATACTATTTCATATAGTATCACGATGTGTGATTTGGCCTTCAAATCTCAGAATTTCGCATAATATTGCATTTTAAGCAAGTTTTCTTGCATTTTGTTTCGTACGAAGAATCATCTAATATAGCAATATTTTGACGTTTATCATCCCCTTTTCCTTTATGTGATTTAAACAAAATATCATCGAATTAGACAAGATTTTACCGTTTTTCCACGTTTTCGTGAATTTTCCGTTTATTGTTATTAATTCATTATATATACGATAAAAATGATGCAAACACATAATTGATTAGAAATTAACCTTAAATACCTCATTTTCAATCAACTATTTGTTTCTCGTTAAAATACTGAGTAAGATATTGAAAAGGGGAGAAGTTCTGTTTTTATTGCATATTTCGACGTTTCAGCCGGATTAGAGCGGTTTTACGTGTACATCTTCCATCGGTAATATAAACAGAAAATCAGGAACATTTTAGTTAATTCTAATGAAAACACATTGATTTTTATCATTTGTATTGGAAACAACATTTTCATGTCTTTTCTTGGATCTAAATAATACAAAACCTCGCTTTATGATTCGTATTTAAAATCCTCAAATTTGGTATAATAGTGACTTTTTTCACGTTTTTCATGTAGTTTGATATTACGTAAATATATTCATTTTTACCAATATTTCAATACTATTTCATGTAGTATCACGATATGTGATTTGGCCTTAATATCTCAGAATTTCGCATAATATTGCATTTTAAGCAAGTTTTCTTGCATTTTGTTTCGTACTAAAAATCACCGAATTTAGCAATATTTTGACATTTATCATCACCTTTTCCCTTATGTGATTTAATCAAAATAACAGAATTAGGCAATATTTTGCAGTTTTTCCACGTTTTTGTGAATTTTCAGTTTATTAGTATTATTTCATTAAATATACGATAAAAATGATGCAAACACATCATTTTAGATTAGAAATATATCTTAAATACTTCATTTTCAATCAACTAATTGTTTCTCGTTAAAATACTGAGTAAGATATTAAAATGGGGAGAAGTTCTGCTTTTATTGCATATATCGACGTTTCAGCCGGATTTGAGCGGTTTTACGTGTAATTCTTCCATCGGTAATATAAACGGAAAATCAGGAACATTTTAGTTAATTCTAATGAAAACACATTGATTGTTATCATTTGTATTGGAAACAACATTTTCATATGTCTTTTCTTGGATCTAAATAATACGAAACCTCGCTTTATGATTCGTATTTAAAATCCTCAAATTTGGTATAATAGTGACTTTTTTCACGTTTTTCATGTAGTTTGATATTACATAATTATATTAATTTTTACCAATATTTCGATACTATTTCATGTAGTATCACGATATGTGATTTGGCCTTCATATCTCAGAATTTCGCATAATATTGCATTTTAAGCAAGTATTCTTGCATTTTGTTTCGTACTAAAAATCACCGAATTTAGCAATATTTTGATGTTTATCCCCTTTTCCTTTATGTGATTTATTCAAAATATCATAGAATTAGGCAATATTTTGCAGTTTTTCCACGTTTTTGTGAATTTTCAGTTCATTAGTATTAATTCATTAAATATACGATAAAAATGATGCAAACACATAATTGATTAGAAATTAACCTTAAATACTTCATTTTCAATCAACTATTTGTTTCTCGTTAAAATACTGAGTAAGATATTAAAAAGGGGAGAAGTTCTGTTTTTATTGCCTATATCGACGTTTCAGCCGGATTAGAGCGGTTTTACGTGTACATCTTCCATCGGTAATATAAACGGAAAATCAGGAACATTTTATTTAATTCTAATGAAAACACATTGATTTTTATCATTTGTATTGGAAACAACATTGTCATATGTCTTTTCTTCGATCTAAATAATACGAAACCTCGCTTTATGTTTCGTATTTAAAATCCTCAAATTTGGTATAATAGTGACCTTTTTCACGTTTTTCATGTAGTTTGATATTACGTAAATATATTCATTTTTACCAATATTTCGATACTATTTAATGTAGTATCACGATATGTGATTTGGCCTTCATATCTCAGAATTTCGCATAATATTGCATTTTAAGCAAGTTTTCTTGCATTTTGTTTCGTACTAAAAATCACCGAATTTAGCAATATTTTCAAGTTTTTCATCCCCTTTTCCCTTTTGTGATTTATTCAAAAATCATCGAATTAGGCAATATTTTGCAGTTTTTCCACGTTTTTGTGAATTTTCAGTTTATTAGTATTAATTCATTATATATATGACTAAAATCATGCAAACACATAATTGATTAGAAATTAACCTTAAATACCTCATTTTCAATCAACTATTTGTTTCTCGGTAAAATTCTGATTAAGGTATTGAAAGGGGAGAAGTTCGGTTTTTATTGCCTATATCGACGTTTCAGCCGGATTAGAGCGGTTTTACGTGTACATCTTCCATCGGTAATGTAAACGGAAAATCAGGAACATTTTAGTTAATTCTAATGAAAACACATTGATTTTTATCATTTGTATTGGAAACAACATTTTCATATGTCTTTTCTTGGATCTAAATAATACGAAACCTCGCTTTATGATTCGTATTTAAAATCCTCAAATTTGGTATAATAGTGACTTTTTCACGTTTTTCATGTAGTTTGATATTACGTAAATATATTAATTTTTACCAATATTTCGATACTATTTCATGTAGTGTCACGATTTGGCCTTCATATCTCAGAATTTCGCATAATATTGCATTTTAAGCAAGTTTTCTTGCATTTTGTTTCGTACTAAAAATCATCGAATTTAGCAATATTTTGACGTTTATCATCCCCTTTTCCCTTATGTGATTTAATCAAAATATCATCGAATTAGGCAATATTTTGCCGTTTTTCCACGTTTTTGTGAATTTTCAGTTTATTAGTATTAATTCATTAAATATATGACAAAAGTCATGCAAACACATAATTGATTAGTAATTAACCTTAAATACCTCATTTTCAATCAACTATTTGTTTCTCGTTAAAATACTGATTAAGGTATTGAAAAGGGGAGAAGTTCGGTTTTTATTGCATATATCGTCGTTTCAGCCGGAATAGAGCGGTTATACGTGTACATCTTCCATCGGTAATATAAACGGAAAATCAGGAACATTTTAGTTAATTCTAATGAAAACACACTGATTTTTATCATTTGTATTGGAAACAACATTGTCATATGTCTTTTCTTGGATCTAAATAATACGAAACCTCGCTTTATGATTCGTAGTTAAAATCCTCAAATTTGGTATAATAGTCACTTTTTTCATGTAGTTTGATATTACGTAATTATATTCATTTTTACCAATATTTCGATACTAGTTCATGTAGTATCACGATGTGTGATTTGGCCTTCAATTCTAAAAATTTGGCATAATATTGCGTTTTAAGTAAGTTTTCTTGCATTTTGTTTCGTACGAAAAATCATCTAATATAGCAATATTTTGACGTTTATCATCCCCTTTTCGTTTATGTAATTTAAACAAAATATCATCGAATTAGGCAAGATTTTACCGTTTTTCAACGTTTTCGGGAATTTTCCGTTTATTGTTATTAATTCATTAAATATACGATAAAAATGATGCAAACACATCATTTTAGATTAGAAATATATCTTAAATACTTCATTTTCAATCAACTAATTGTTTGTCGTTAAAATACTGATTAAGGTATTGAAAAGGGGAGAAGTTCGGTTTTTATTGCATATATCGACGTTTCAGCCGGAATAGAGCGGTTATACGTGTACATCTTCCATCGGTAATATAAACGGAAAATCAGGAACATTTTAGGTAATTCTAATGAAAACACATTAATTTTTATCATTTGTATTGGAAACAACATTGTCATATGTCTTTTCTTGGATCTAAATAATACGAAACCTCGCTTTATGATTCGAAGTTAAAATCATCAAATTTGGTATAATAGTGACTTTTTTCACGTTTTTCATGTAGTTTGATATTACGTAAATATATTCATTTTTACCAATATTTCGATACTATTTCATATAGTATCACGATGTGTGATTTGGCCTTCAAATCTCAGAATTTCGCATAATATTGCATTTTAAGCAAGTTTTCTTGCATTTTGTTTCGTACGAAGAATCATCTAATATAGCAATATTTTGACGTTTATCATCCCCTTTTCCTTTATGTGATTTAAACAAAATATCATCGAATTAGGCAAGATTTTACCGTTTTTCCACGTTTTCGTGAATTTTCCGTTTATTGTTATTAATTCATTATATATACGTAAAAATGATGCAAACACATAATTGATTAGAAATTAACCTTAAATACTTCATTTTCAATCAACTATTTGTTTCTCGTTAAAATACTGAGTAAGATATTAAAAAGGGGAGAAGTTCTGTTTTTATTGCATATATCGACGTTTCAGCCGGATTAGAGCGGTTTTACGTGTACATCTTCCATCGGTAATATAAACGGAAAATCAGGAACATTTTAGTTAATTCTAATGAAAACACATTGATTTTTATCATTTGTATTGGAAACAACATTTTCATATGTCTTTTCTTGGATCTAAATAATACAAAACCTCGCTTTATGATTCGTATTTAAAATCCTCAAATTTGGTATAATAGTGACTTTTTTCACGTTTTTCATGTAGTGTGATATTACGTAAATATATTAATTTTTACCAATATTTCGATACTATTTCATGTAGTATCACGATATGTGATTTGGCCTTCATATCTCAGAATTTCGCATAATATTTCATTTTAAGCAAGTTTTCTTGCATTTTGTTTCGTACTAAAAATCACCGAATTTAGCAATATTTTGACGTTTATCATCCACTTTTCCTTTATGTGATTTATTCAAAATATCATAGAATTAAGCAATATTTTGCAGTTTTTCCACGTTTTTGTGAATTTTCAGTTTATTAGTATTAATTCATTAAATATACGATAAAAATTATGCAAACACAAAATTGATTACAAATTAACCTTAAATACTTCATTTTCAATCAACTATTTGTTTCTCGTTAAAATACTGAGTAAGATATTAAAAAGGGGAGAAGTTCTGTTATTATTGCATATATCGACGTTTCAGCCGGATTAGAGCGGTTTTACGTGTACATCTTCCATCGGTAATATAAACAGAAAATCAGGAACATTTTAGTTAATTCTATGAAAACACATTGATTTTTATCATTTGTATTGGAAACAACATTGTCATATGTCTTTTATTCGATCTAAATAATACGAAACCTCGCTTTATGATTCGTATTTAAAATCCTCAAATTTGGTATAATAGTGACTTTTTTCACGTTTTTCATGTAGTTTGATATTACGTAAATATATTAATTTTTACCGATATTTCGATACTATTTCATGTAGTATCACGATATGTGATTTGGCCTTCATATCTCAGAATTTCGCATAATATTGCATTTTAAGCAAGTTTTCTTGCATTTTGTTTCGTACTAAAAATCACCGAATTTAGCAATATTTTGACATTTATCATCCCCTTTTCCCTTATGTGATTTAATCGAAATATCATCGAATTAGGCAATATTTTGCAGTTTTTCCAAGTTTTTGTGAATTTTCAATTTATTAGTATTAATTCATTATATATATGACTAAAATCATGCAAACACATAATTGATTAGAAATTAACCTTAAATACCTCATTTTCAATCAACTATTTGTTTCTCGTTAAAATACTGATTAAGGTATTGAAAAGGGGAGAAGTTCGGTTTTTATTGCATATATCGACGTTTCAGCCGGAATAGAGCGGTTATACGTGTACATCTTCCATCGGTAATATAAACGGAAAATCAGGAACATTTTAGGTAATTCTAATGAAAACACATTGATTTTTATCATTTGTATTGGAAACAACATTGTCATATGTCTTTTCTTGGATCTAAATAATACGAAACCTCGCTTTATGATTCGAAGTTAAAATCATCAAATTTGGTATAATAGTGACTTTTTTCACGTTTTTCATGTAGTTTGATATTACGTAAATATATTCATTTTTACCAATATTTCGATACTATTTCATATAGTATCACGATGTGTGATTTGGCCTTCAAATCTCAGAATTTCGCATAATATTGCATTTTAAGCAAGTTTTCTTGCATTTTGTTTCGTACGAAGAATCATCTAATATAGCAATATTTTGACGTTTATCATCCCCTTTTCCTTTATGTGATTTAAACAAAATATCATCGAATTAGACAAGATTTTACCGTTTTTCCACGTTTTCGTGAATTTTCCGTTTATTGTTATTAATTCATTATATATACGATAAAAATGATGCAAACACATAATTGATTAGAAATTAACCTTAAATACCTCATTTTCAATCAACTATTTGTTTCTCGTTAAAATACTGAGTAAGATATTGAAAAGGGGAGAAGTTCTGTTTTTATTGCATATTTCGACGTTTCAGCCGGATTAGAGCGGTTTTACGTGTACATCTTCCATCGGTAATATAAACAGAAAATCAGGAACATTTTAGTTAATTCTAATGAAAACACATTGATTTTTATCATTTGTATTGGAAACAACATTTTCATGTCTTTTCTTGGATCTAAATAATACAAAACCTCGCTTTATGATTCGTATTTAAAATCCTCAAATTTGGTATAATAGTGACTTTTTTCACGTTTTTCATGTAGTTTGATATTACGTAAATATATTCATTTTTACCAATATTTCAATACTATTTCATGTAGTATCACGATATGTGATTTGGCCTTAATATCTCAGAATTTCGCATAATATTGCATTTTAAGCAAGTTTTCTTGCATTTTGTTTCGTACTAAAAATCACCGAATTTAGCAATATTTTGACATTTATCATCACCTTTTCCCTTATGTGATTTAATCAAAATAACAGAATTAGGCAATATTTTGCAGTTTTTCCACGTTTTTGTGAATTTTCAGTTTATTAGTATTATTTCATTAAATATACGATAAAAATGATGCAAACACATCATTTTAGATTAGAAATATATCTTAAATACTTCATTTTCAATCAACTAATTGTTTCTCGTTAAAATACTGAGTAAGATATTAAAATGGGGAGAAGTTCTGCTTTTATTGCATATATCGACGTTTCAGCCGGATTTGAGCGGTTTTACGTGTAATTCTTCCATCGGTAATATAAACGAAAAATCAGGAACATTTTAGTTATTTCTAATGAAAACACATTGATTTTTATCATTTGTATTACAAACATCATTGTCATATGTCTTTCCTTGGATCTAAATAATACGAAACCTCGCTGTATGATTCGAAGTTAAAGTCCTCATATTTGGTATAATAGTGATTTTTTCACGTTTTTCATGTAGTATGATATTACGTAAATATATTCATTTTTACCAATATTTCGATTCTATTTCATATAGTATCACGATGTGTGATTTGGCCTTCAAATCTCAGAATTTCGCATTATATTGCATTTTAAGCAAGTTTTCTTGCATTTTGTTTCGTACGAAGAATCATCTAATATAGCAATATTTTGACGTTTATCATCCCCTTTTCCTTTATGTGATTTAAACAAAATATCATCGAATTAGGCAAGATTTTACCGTTTTTCCACGTTTTCGGGAATTTTCCGTTTATTGTTATTAATTCATTATATATACGATAAAAATGATGCAAACACATAATTGATTAGAAATTAACCTTAAATACTTAATTTTCAATCAACTATTTGTTTCTCGTTAAAATACTGAGTAAGATATTAAAAAGGGGAGAAGTTCTGTTTTTATTGCATATATCGACGTTTCAGCCGGATTAGAGCGGTTATATGTGTACATCTTCCATCGGTAATATAAACGGAAAATCAGGAACATTTTAGTTAATTCTAATGAAAACACATTGATTTTTATCATTTGTATTGGAAACAACATTTTCATATGTCTTTTCTTGGATCTATATAATACGAAACCTCGCTTTATGATTCGTATTTAAAATCCTCAAATTTGGTATAATAGTGACTTTTTTCACGTTTTTCATGTAGTTTGATATTACGTAAATATATTAATTTTTACCAATATTTGGATACTATTTCATGTAGTATCACGATATGTGATTTGGCCTTCATATCTCAGAATTTCGCATAATATTGCAATTTAAGCAAGTTTTCTTGCATTTTGTTTCGTACTAAAAATCACCGAATTTAGCAATATTTTGACGTTTATCATCCCCTTTTCCTTTATGTGATTTATTCAAAATATCATAGAATTAGGCAATATTTTGCAGTTTTTCCACGTTTTTGTGAATTTTCAGTTTATTAGTATTAATTCATTAAATATACGATAAAAATGATGCAAACACATAATTGATTACAAATTAACCTTAAATACTTCATTTTCAATCAACTATTTGTTTCTCGTTAAAATACTGAGTAAGATATTAAAAAGGGGAGAAGTTCTGTTTTTATTACATATATCGACGTTTCAGCCGGATTAGAGCGGTTTTACGTGTACATCTTCCATCGGTAATATAAACGGAAAATCAGGAACATTTTAGTTAATTCTAATGAAAACACATTGATTTTTATCATTTGTATTGGAAACAACATTGTCATATGTCTTTTATTCGATCTAAATAATACGAAACCTCGCTTTATGATTCGTATTTAAAATCCTCAAATTTGGTATAATAGTGACTTTTTTCACGTTTTTCAAGTAGTTTGATATTACGTAAATATATTCATTTTTACCAATATTTCGATACTATTTCATGTAGTATCACAATATGTGATTTGGCCTTCATATCTCATAATTTCGCATAATATTGCATTTTAAGCAAGTTTTCTTGCATTTTGTTTCGTACTAAAAATCACCGAATTTAGCAATATTTTGACATTTATCATCCCCTTTTCCCTTATGTGATTTAATCGAAATATCATCGAATTAGGCAATATTTTGCAATTTTTCCAAGTTTTTGTGAATTTTCAATTTATTAGTATTAATTCATTATATATATGACTAAAATCATGCAAACACATAATTGATTAGAAATTAACCTTAAATACCTCATTTTCAATCAACTATTTGTTTCTCGTTAAAATACTGATTAAGGTATTGAAAAGGGGAGAAGTTCGGTTTTTATTGCATATATCGACGTTTCAGCCGGAATAGAGCGGTTATACGTGTACATCTTCCATCGGTAATATAAACGGAAAATCAGGAACATTTTAGGTAATTCTAATGAAAACACATTGATTTTTATCATTTGTATTGGAAACAACATTGTCATATGTCTTTTCTTGGATCTAAATAATACGAAACCTCGCTTTATGATTCGAAGTTAAAATCATCAAATTTGGTATAATAGTGACTTTTTTCACGTTTTTCATGTAGTTTGATATTACGTAAATATATTCATTTTTACCAATATTTCGATACTATTTCATATAGTATCACGATGTGTGATATGGCCTTCAAATCTCAGAATTTCGCATAATATTGCATTTTAAGCAAGTTTTCTTGCATTTTGTTTCGTACGAAGAATCATCTAATATAGCAATATTTTGACGTTTATCATCCCCTTTTCCTTTATGTGATTTAAACAAAATATCATCGAATTTGGCAATATTTTGCCGTTTTTCCACGTTTTTGTGAATTTTCAGTTTATTAGTATTAATTCATTAAATATATGACAAAAGTCATGCAAACACATAATTGATTAGTAATTAACCTTAAATACTTCATTTTCAATCAACTAATTGTTTCTCGTTAAAATACTGAGTAAGATATTAAAAAGGGGAGAAGTTCTGCTTTTATTGCATATATCGACGTTTCAGCCGGATTTGAGCGGTTTTACGTGTAATTCTTCCATCGGTAATATAAACGAAAAATCAGGAACATTTTAGTTATTTCTAATGAAAACACATTGATTTTTATCATTTGTATTACAAACATCATTGTCATATGTCTTTCCTTGGATCTAAATAATACGAAACCTCGCTGTATGATTCGAAGTTAAAGTCCTCATATTTGGTATAATAGTGATTTTTTCACGTTTTTCATGTAGTTTGATATTAAGTAAATATATTCATTTTTACCAATATTTCGATACTATTTCATGTAGTGTCACGATATGTGATTTGGCCTTCATATCTCAGAATTTCGCATAATATTGCATTTTAAGCAAGTTGTCTTGCATTTTGTTTCGTACTAAAAATCATCGAATTTAGCAATATTTTGACGTTTATCATCCCCTTTTCCTTTATGTGATTTAATCAAAATATCATCGAATTAGGCAATATTTTGCCGTTTTTCCACGTTTTTGTGAATTTTCAGTTTATTAGTATTAATTCATTAAATATATGACAAAAGTCAT
Organism: Procambarus clarkii; assembly: GCF_040958095.1. NCBI lineage: Eukaryota > Metazoa > Arthropoda > Malacostraca > Decapoda > Cambaridae > Procambarus > Procambarus clarkii. The sequence goes on from NC_091236.1 coordinate 20,897,479, forward strand.
GCAAACACATAATTGATTAGTAATTAACCTTAAATACCTCATTTTCAATCAACTATTTGTTTCTCGTTAAAATACTGATTAGGGTATTGAAAAGGGGAGAAGTTCGGTTTTTATTGCATATATCGACGTTTCAGCCGGAATAGAGCGGTTATAAGTGTACATCTTCCATCGGTAGTATAAACGGAAAATCAGGAACATTTTAGGTAATTCTAATGAAAACACATTGATTTTTATCATTTGTATTGGAAACAACATTGTCATATATCTTTTCTTGGATCTAAATAATACAAAACCTCGCTTTATGATTCGTACTTAAAATCCTCAAATTTGGTATAATAGTGACTTTTTTCACGTTTTTCATGTAGTTTGATATTACGTAAATATATTCAATTTCACCAATATTTCGATACTATTTCATGTTGTATCACGATATGTGATTTGGCCTCCATATCTCAGAATTTCGCATAAGATTGCATTTTAAGCAAGTTTTCTTGCATTTTGTTTCGTACGAAAAATCATCTAATATAGCAATATTTTGACGTTTATCATCCCCTTTTCCTTTATGTGATTTAAACAAAATATCATCGAATTAGGCAAGATTTTACCGTTTTTCCACGTTTTCGTGAAATTTCCGTTTATTGTTATTAATTTATTAAATATACGATAAAAATGATGCAAACACATAATTGATTAGAAATTAACCCTAAATACTTCATTTTCAATCAACTATTTGTTTCTCGTTAAAATACTGAGTAAGATATTAAAAAGGGGAGAAGTTCTGTTTTTATTGCATATATCGACGTTTCAGCCGGATGGTTATCTTGAGGTTATCTTGAGATGATTTCGGGGCTTTAGTGTCCCCTCGGCCCGGTCCTCGACCAGGCCTCCACCCCCAGGAAGCAGCCCGTGACAGCTGACTTAACTCCCAGGTACCTATTTACTGCTAGGTAACAGGGGCATTCAGGGTGAAAGAAACTTTGCCCATTTGCTTCTGCCTTGTGCGGGAATCGAACCCACGCCACAGAATTTCGTATCCTGCGCGCTATCCACCAGGCTACGAGGCCCCCCTTGACCAGTTTTACTGCGGATAAGCCCGGTTTTACCAGTACATCTTCCATCGGTAATATAAACGGAAAATCAGGAACATTTTAGTTAATTCTAATGAAAACACATTAATTTTTATCATTTGTATTGGAAACAACATTTTCATATGTCTTTTATTCGATCTAAATAATACGAAACCTCGCTCTATGATTCGTACTTAAAATCCTCAAATTTGGTATAATAGTGATTTTTTCACGTTTTTCATGTAGTTTGATATTACGTAAATATATTCACTTTTACCAATATTTCGATACTATTTCATGTAGTGTCACGATATGTGATTTGGCCTTCATATCTCAGAATTTCGCATAATATTGCATTTTAAGCAAGGTTTCTTGCATTTTGTTTCGTACTAAAAATCACCGAATTTAGCAATATTTTGACGTTTATCATCCCCTTTTCCTTTATGTGATTTAATCAAAATATCATCGAATTAGGCAATATTTTGCTGTTTTTCCACGTTTTTGTGAATTTTCAGTTTATTAGTATTAATTCATGAAATATATGACAAAAGTCATGCAAACACATAATTGATTCGTAATTAACCTTAAATACCTCATTTTCAATCAACTATTTGTTTCTCGTTAAAATAATAATTAAGGTATTGAAAAGGGGAGAAGTTCGGTTTTTATTGCATATATCGACGTTTCAGCCGGAATAGAGCGGTTATACGTGTACATCTTCCATCGGTAATATAAACGGAAAATCAGGAACATTTTAGTTAATTCTAATGAAAACACATTGATTTTTATCATTTGTATTGGAAACAACATTGTCATATGTCTTTTCTTGGATCTAAATAATACGAAACCTCGCTTTATGATTCGTATTTAAAATCCTCAAATTTGGTATAATAGTGACTTTTTTCACGTTTTTCATGTAGTTTGATATTACGTAAATATATTCATTTTTACCAATATTTCGATACTATTTCATGTAGTATCACGATATGTGATTTGGCCTTCATATCTCAGAATTTCGCATAATATTGCATTTTAAGCAAGGTTTCTTGCATTTTGTTTCGTACTAAAAATCGCCGAATTTAGCAATGTTTTGACGTTTATCATCCCCTTTTCCTTTATGTGATTTATTCAAAATATCATCGAATTAGGCAATATTTTGCAGTTTTTCCACGTTTTTGATTTTTCAGTTTATTAGTATTAATTCATTAAATATACGATAAAAATGATGCAAACACATAATTGATTAGAAATTAACCTTAAATACTTCATTTTCAATCAACTATTTGTTTCTCGTTAAAATACTGAGTAAGATATTAAAAAGGGGAGAAGTTCTGTTTTTATTGCATATATCGACGTTTCAGCCGGATTAGAGCGGTTTTACGAGTACATCTTCCATCGGTAATATAAACGGAAAATCAGGAACATTTTAGTTAATTCTAATGAAAACACATTGATTTTTATCATTTGTATTGGAATTAACATTGTCATATGTCTTTTATTCGATCTAAATAATACGAAACCTCGCTCTATGATTCGCACTTAAAATCCTCAAATTTGGTATAATAGTGACTTTTTTCACGTTTTTCATGTAGTTTGATATTACGTAAATATATTCATTTTTACCAATATTTCGATACTATTTCATGTAGTGTCACGATGTGTGATTTGGCCTTCATATCTCAGAATTTCGCATAATATTGCATTTTAAGCAAGTTTTCTTGCATTTTGTTTCGTACTACAAATCACCGAATTTAGCAATATTTTGACATTTATCATCCCCTTTTCCTTTATGTGATTTAATCAAAATATGATAGAATTAGGCAATATTTTGCAGTTTTTCCAAGTTTTTGTGAATTTTCAGTTTATTAGTATTAATTCATTATATATATGACTAAAATCATGCAAACACATAATTGATTAGAAATTAACCTTAAATACCTCATTTTCAATCAACTATTTGTTTCTCGTTAAAATACTGATTAAGGTATTGAAAGGGGAGAAGTTCGGTTTTTATTGCATATATCGACGTTTCAGCGGGAATAGAGCGGTTATTCGTGTACATCTTCCATCGGTAATATAAACGGAAAATCAGGAACATTTTAGTTAATTCTAATGAAAACACATTGATTTTTATCATTTGTATTGGAAACAACATTGTCATATGTCTTTTCTTGGATCTAAATAATACGAAACCTCGCTCTATGATTCAAAGGTAAAATCCTCAAATTTGGTATAATAGTCACTTTTTTCATGTAGTTTGATATTACGTAAATATATTCATTTTTACCAATATTTCGATGCTATTTCATGTAGTATCACGATGTGTGATTTGGCCTTCAAATCTCAGAACTTCGCATAATATTGCATTTTAAGCAAATTTTCTTGCATTTTGTTTCATACGAAAAATCATCTAATATAGCAATATTTTGACGTTTATCATCCCCTTTTCCTTTATGTGATTTAAACAAAATAACGTCGAATTAGGCAAGATTTTACCGTTTTTCCACGTTTTCGGGAATTTTCCGTTTATTGTTATTAATTCATTAAATATACGATAAAAATGATGCAAACACATCATTTTAGATTAAAAATATACCTTAAATACTTCATTTTCAATCAACTAATTGTTTCTCATTAAAATACTGAGTAAGATATTAAAAAGGGGAGAAGTTCTGCTTTTATTGCATATATCGACGTTTCAGCCGGATTTGAGCGGTTTTACGTGTACATCTTCCATCGGTAATATAAACGAAAAATCAGGAACATTTTAGTTAATTCTAATGAAAACACATTGATTTTTATCATTTGTATTGGAAACATTATTGTCAAATGTCTTTTCTTGGATCTAAATAATACGAAACCTCGCTTTATGATTCGAAGTTAAAGTCCTCATATTTGGTATAATAGTGATTTTTTCAAGTTTTTCATGTAGTTTGATATTACGTAAATATATTCACTTTTACCAATATTTCGATACTATTTCATGTAGTGTCACGATATGTGATTTGGCCTTCATATCTCAGAATTTCGCATAATATTGCATTTTAGGCAAGGTTTCTTGCATTTTGTTTCGTACTAAAAATCACCGAATTTAGCAATATTTTGACGTTTATCATCCCCTTTTCCTTTATGTGATTTAATCAAAATATCATCGAATTAGGCAATATTTTGCTGTTTTTCCACGTTTTTGTGAATTTTCAGTTTATTAGTATTAATTCATTAAATATATGACAAAAGGCATGCAAACACATAATTGATTCGTAATTAACCTTAAATACCTCATTTTCAATCAACTATTTGTTTCTCGTTAAAATACTAATTAAGGTATTGAAAAGGGGAGAAGTTCGGTTTTTATTGCATATATCGACGTTTCAGCGGGAATAGAGCGGTTATTCGTGTACATCTTCCATCGGTAATATAAACGGAAAATCAGGAACATTTTAGTTAATTCTAATGAAAACACATTGATTTTTATCATTTGTATTGGAAACAACATTGTCATATGTCTTTTATTCGATCTAAATAATACGAAACCTCGCTTTATGATTCGTATTTAAAATCCTCAAATTTGGTATAATAGTGACTTTTTTCACGTTTTTCATGTAGTTTGATATTACGTAAATATATTCATTTTTACCAATATTTCGATACTATTTCATGTAGTATCACAATATGTGATTTGGCCTTCATATCTCATAATTTCGCATAATATTGCATTTTAAGCAAGTTTTCTTGCATTTTGTTTCGTACTAAAAATCACCGAATTTAGCAATATTTTGACATTTATCATCCCCTTTTCCCTTATGTGATTTAATCGAAATATCATCGAATTAGGCAATATTTTGCAATTTTTCCAAGTTTTTGTGAATTTTCAATTTATTAGTATTAATTCATTATATATATGACTAAAATCATGCAAACACATAATTGATTAGAAATTAACCTTAAATACCTCATTTTCAATCAACTATTTGTTTCTCGTTAAAATACTGATTAAGGTATTGAAAAGGGGAGAAGTTCGGTTTTTATTGCATATATCGACGTTTCAGCCGGAATAGAGCGGTTATACGTGTACATCTTCCATCGGTAATATAAACGGAAAATCAGGAACATTTTAGGTAATTCTAATGAAAACACATTGATTTTTATCATTTGTATTGGAAACAACATTGTCATATGTCTTTTCTTGGATCTAAATAATACGAAACCTCGCTTTATGATTCGAAGTTAAAATCATCAAATTTGGTATAATAGTGACTTTTTTCACGTTTTTCATGTAGTTTGATATTACGTAAATATATTCATTTTTACCAATATTTCGATACTATTTCATATAGTATCACGATGTGTGATATGGCCTTCAAATCTCAGAATTTCGCATAATATTGCATTTTAAGCAAGTTTTCTTGCATTTTGTTTCGTACGAAGAATCATCTAATATAGCAATATTTTGACGTTTATCATCCCCTTTTCCTTTATGTGATTTAAACAAAATATCATCGAATTTGGCAATATTTTGCCGTTTTTCCACGTTTTTGTGAATTTTCAGTTTATTAGTATTAATTCATTAAATATATGACAAAAGTCATGCAAACACATAATTTATTAGTAATTAACCTTAAATACTTCATTTTCAATCAACTAATTGTTTCTCGTTAAAATACTGAGTAAGATATTAAAAAGGGGAGAAGTTCTGCTTTTATTGCATATATCGACGTTTCAGCCGGATTTGAGCGGTTTTACGTGTAATTCTTCCATCGGTAATATAAACGAAAAATCAGGAACATTTTAGTTATTTCTAATGAAAACACATTGATTTTTATCATTTGTATTACAAACATCATTGTCATATGTCTTTCCTTGGATCTAAATAATACGAAACCTCGCTGTATGATTCGAAGTTAAAGTCCTCATATTTGGTATAATAGTGATTTTTTCACGTTTTTCATGTAGTTTGATATTAAGTAAATATATTCATTTTTACCAATATTTCGATACTATTTCATGTAGTGTCACGATATGTGATTTGGCCTTCATATCTCAGAATTTCGCATAATATTGCATTTTAAGCAAGTTGTCTTGCATTTTGTTTCGTACTAAAAATCATCGAATTTAGCAATATTTTGACGTTTATCATCCCCTTTTCCTTTATGTGATTTAATCAAAATATCATCGAATTAGGCAATATTTTGCCGTTTTTCCACGTTTTTGTGAATTTTCAGTTTATTAGTATTAATTCATTAAATATATGACAAAAGTCATGCAAACACATAATTGATTAGTAATTAACCTTAAATACCTCATTTTCAATCAACTATTTGTTTCTCGTTAAAATACTGATTAGGGTATTGAAAAGGGGAGAAGTTCGGTTTTTATTGCATATATCGACGTTTCAGCCGGAATAGAGCGGTTATAAGTGTACATCTTCCATCGGTAGTATAAACGGAAAATCAGGAACATTTTAGGTAATTCTAATGAAAACACATTGATTTTTATCATTTGTATTGGAAACAACATTGTCATATATCTTTTCTTGGATCTAAATAATACAAAACCTCGCTTTATGATTCGTACTTAAAATCCTCAAATTTGGTATAATAGTGACTTTTTTCACGTTTTTCATGTAGTTTGATATTACGTAAATATATTCAATTTCACCAATATTTCGATACTATTTCATGTTGTATCACGATATGTGATTTGGCCTCCATATCTCAGAATTTCGCATAAGATTGCATTTTAAGCAAGTTTTCTTGCATTTTGTTTCGTACGAAAAATCATCTAATATAGCAATATTTTGACGTTTATCATCCCCTTTTCCTTTATGTGATTTAAACAAAATATCATCGAATTAGGCAAGATTTTACCGTTTTTCCACGTTTTCGTGAAATTTCCGTTTATTGTTATTAATTTATTAAATATACGATAAAAATGATGCAAACACATAATTGATTAGAAATTAACCCTAAATACTTCATTTTCAATCAACTATTTGTTTCTCGTTAAAATACTGAGTAAGATATTAAAAAGGGGAGAAGTTCTGTTTTTATTGCATATATCGACGTTTCAGCCGGATGGTTATCTTGAGGTTATCTTGAGATGATTTCGGGGCTTTAGTGTCCCCTCGGCCCGGTCCTCGACCAGGCCTCCACCCCCAGGAAGCAGCCCGTGACAGCTGACTTAACTCCCAGGTACCTATTTACTGCTAGGTAACAGGGGCATTCAGGGTGAAAGAAACTTTGCCCATTTGCTTCTGCCTTGTGCGGGAATCGAACCCACGCCACAGAATTTCGTATCCTGCGCGCTATCCACCAGGCTACGAGGCCCCCCTTGACCAGTTTTACTGCGGATAAGCCCGGTTTTACCAGTACATCTTCCATCGGTAATATAAACGGAAAATCAGGAACATTTTAGTTAATTCTAATGAAAACACATTAATTTTTATCATTTGTATTGGAAACAACATTTTCATATGTCTTTTATTCGATCTAAATAATACGAAACCTCGCTCTATGATTCGTACTTAAAATCCTCAAATTTGGTATAATAGTGATTTTTTCACGTTTTTCATGTAGTTTGATATTACGTAAATATATTCACTTTTACCAATATTTCGATACTATTTCATGTAGTGTCACGATATGTGATTTGGCCTTCATATCTCAGAATTTCGCATAATATTGCATTTTAAGCAAGGTTTCTTGCATTTTGTTTCGTACTAAAAATCACCGAATTTAGCAATATTTTGACGTTTATCATCCCCTTTTCCTTTATGTGATTTAATCAAAATATCATCGAATTAGGCAATATTTTGCTGTTTTTCCACGTTTTTGTGAATTTTCAGTTTATTAGTATTAATTCATGAAATATATGACAAAAGTCATGCAAACACATAATTGATTCGTAATTAACCTTAAATACCTCATTTTCAATCAACTATTTGTTTCTCGTTAAAATAATAATTAAGGTATTGAAAAGGGGAGAAGTTCGGTTTTTATTGCATATATCGACGTTTCAGCCGGAATAGAGCGGTTATACGTGTACATCTTCCATCGGTAATATAAACGGAAAATCAGGAACATTTTAGTTAATTCTAATGAAAACACATTGATTTTTATCATTTGTATTGGAAACAACATTGTCATATGTCTTTTCTTGGATCTAAATAATACGAAACCTCGCTTTATGATTCGTATTTAAAATCCTCAAATTTGGTATAATAGTGACTTTTTTCACGTTTTTCATGTAGTTTGATATTACGTAAATATATTCATTTTTACCAATATTTCGATACTATTTCATGTAGTATCACGATATGTGATTTGGCCTTCATATCTCAGAATTTCGCATAATATTGCATTTTAAGCAAGGTTTCTTGCATTTTGTTTCGTACTAAAAATCGCCGAATTTAGCAATGTTTTGACGTTTATCATCCCCTTTTCCTTTATGTGATTTATTCAAAATATCATCGAATTAGGCAATATTTTGCAGTTTTTCCACGTTTTTGATTTTTCAGTTTATTAGTATTAATTCATTAAATATACGATAAAAATGATGCAAACACATAATTGATTAGAAATTAACCTTAAATACTTCATTTTCAATCAACTATTTGTTTCTCGTTAAAATACTGAGTAAGATATTAAAAAGGGGAGAAGTTCTGTTTTTATTGCATATATCGACGTTTCAGCCGGATTAGAGCGGTTTTACGAGTACATCTTCCATCGGTAATATAAACGGAAAATCAGGAACATTTTAGTTAATTCTAATGAAAACACATTGATTTTTATCATTTGTATTGGAATTAACATTGTCATATGTCTTTTATTCGATCTAAATAATACGAAACCTCGCTCTATGATTCGCACTTAAAATCCTCAAATTTGGTATAATAGTGACTTTTTTCACGTTTTTCATGTAGTTTGATATTACGTAAATATATTCATTTTTACCAATATTTCGATACTATTTCATGTAGTGTCACGATGTGTGATTTGGCCTTCATATCTCAGAATTTCGCATAATATTGCATTTTAAGCAAGTTTTCTTGCATTTTGTTTCGTACTACAAATCACCGAATTTAGCAATATTTTGACATTTATCATCCCCTTTTCCTTTATGTGATTTAATCAAAATATGATAGAATTAGGCAATATTTTGCAGTTTTTCCAAGTTTTTGTGAATTTTCAGTTTATTAGTATTAATTCATTATATATATGACTAAAATCATGCAAACACATAATTGATTAGAAATTAACCTTAAATACCTCATTTTCAATCAACTATTTGTTTCTCGTTAAAATACTGATTAAGGTATTGAAAGGGGAGAAGTTCGGTTTTTATTGCATATATCGACGTTTCAGCGGGAATAGAGCGGTTATTCGTGTACATCTTCCATCGGTAATATAAACGGAAAATCAGGAACATTTTAGTTAATTCTAATGAAAACACATTGATTTTTATCATTTGTATTGGAAACAACATTGTCATATGTCTTTTCTTGGATCTAAATAATACGAAACCTCGCTCTATGATTCAAAGGTAAAATCCTCAAATTTGGTATAATAGTCACTTTTTTCATGTAGTTTGATATTACGTAAATATATTCATTTTTACCAATATTTCGATGCTATTTCATGTAGTATCACGATGTGTGATTTGGCCTTCAAATCTCAGAACTTCGCATAATATTGCATTTTAAGCAAATTTTCTTGCATTTTGTTTCATACGAAAAATCATCTAATATAGCAATATTTTGACGTTTATCATCCCCTTTTCCTTTATGTGATTTAAACAAAATAACGTCGAATTAGGCAAGATTTTACCGTTTTTCCACGTTTTCGGGAATTTTCCGTTTATTGTTATTAATTCATTAAATATACGATAAAAATGATGCAAACACATCATTTTAGATTAAAAATATACCTTAAATACTTCATTTTCAATCAACTAATTGTTTCTCATTAAAATACTGAGTAAGATATTAAAAAGGGGAGAAGTTCTGCTTTTATTGCATATATCGACGTTTCAGCCGGATTTGAGCGGTTTTACGTGTACATCTTCCATCGGTAATATAAACGAAAAATCAGGAACATTTTAGTTAATTCTAATGAAAACACATTGATTTTTATCATTTGTATTGGAAACATTATTGTCAAATGTCTTTTCTTGGATCTAAATAATACGAAACCTCGCTTTATGATTCGAAGTTAAAGTCCTCATATTTGGTATAATAGTGATTTTTTCAAGTTTTTCATGTAGTTTGATATTACGTAAATATATTCACTTTTACCAATATTTCGATACTATTTCATGTAGTGTCACGATATGTGATTTGGCCTTCATATCTCAGAATTTCGCATAATATTGCATTTTAGGCAAGGTTTCTTGCATTTTGTTTCGTACTAAAAATCACCGAATTTAGCAATATTTTGACGTTTATCATCCCCTTTTCCTTTATGTGATTTAATCAAAATATCATCGAATTAGGCAATATTTTGCTGTTTTTCCACGTTTTTGTGAATTTTCAGTTTATTAGTATTAATTCATTAAATATATGACAAAAGGCATGCAAACACATAATTGATTCGTAATTAACCTTAAATACCTCATTTTCAATCAACTATTTGTTTCTCGTTAAAATACTAATTAAGGTATTGAAAAGGGGAGAAGTTCGGTTTTTATTGCATATATCGACGTTTCAGCGGGAATAGAGCGGTTATTCGTGTACATCTTCCATCGGTAATATAAACGGAAAATCAGGAACATTTTAGTTAATTCTCATGAAAACACATTGATTTTTATCATTTGTATTGGAAACAACATTGTCATATGTCTTTTATTCGATCTAAATAATACGAAACCTCGCTCTATGATTCAAAGGTAAAATCCTCAAATTTGGTATAATAGTCACTTTTTTCATGTAGTTTGATATTACGTAAATATATTCATTTTTACCAATATTTCGATGCTATTTCATGTAGTATCACGATGTGTGATTTGGCCTTCATATCTCAGAACTTCGCATAATATTGCATTTTAAGCAAGTTTTCTTGCATTTTGTTTCATACGAAAAATCATCTAATATAGCAATATTTTGACGTTTATCATCCCCTTTTCCTTTATGTGATTTAAACAAAATATCGTCGAATTAGGCAAGATTTTACCGTTTTTCCACGTTTTCGGGAATTTTCCGTTTATTGTTATTAATTCATTAAATATACGATAAAAATGATGCAAACACATCATTTTAGATTAAAAATATACCTTAAATACTTCATTTTCAATCAACTAATTGTTTCTCATTAAAATACTGAGTAAGATATTAAAAAGGGGAGAAGTTCTGCTTTTATTGCATATATCGACGTTTCAGCCGGATTTGAGCGGTTTTACGTGTACATCTTCCATCGGTAATATAAACGAAAAATCAGGAACATTTTAGTTAATTCTAATGAAAACACATTGATTTTTATCATTTGTATTGGAAACATTATTGTCAAATGTCTTTTCTTGGATCTAAATAATACGAAACCTCGCTTTATGATTCGAAGTTAAAGTCCTCATATTTGGTATAATAGTGATTTTTTCAAGTTTTTCATGTAGTTTGATATTACGTAAATATATTCACTTTTACCAATATTTCGATACTATTTCATGTAGTGTCACGATATGTGATTTGGCCTTCATATCTCAGAATTTCGCATAATATTGCATTTTAAGCAAGGTTTCTTGCATTTTGTTTCGTACTAAAAATCACCGAATTTAGCAATATTTTGACGTTTATCATCCCCTTTTCCTTTATGTGATTTAATCAAAATATCATCGAATTAGGCAATATTTTGCTGTTTTTCCACGTTTTTGTGAATTTTCAGTTTATTAGTATTAATTCATTAAATATATGACAAAAGTCATGCAAACACATAATTGATTCGTAATTAACCTTAAATACCTCATTTTCAATCAACTATTTGTTTCTCGTTAAAATACTAATTAAGGTATTGAAAAGGGGAGAAGTTCGGTTTTTATTGCATATATCGACGTTTCAGCCGGAATAGAGCGGTTATACGTGTACATCTTCCATCGGTAATATAAACGGAAAATCAGGAACATTTTAGTTAATTCTAATGAAAACACATTGATTTTTATCATTTGTATTGGAAACAACATTGTCATATGTCTTTTCTTGGATCTAAATAATACGAAACCTCGCTTTATGATTCGTATTTAAAATCCTCAAATTTGGTATTATAGTGACTTTTTTCACGTTTTTCATGTAGTTTGATATTACGTAAATATATTCATTTTTACCAATATTTCGATACTATTTCATGTAGTATCACGATATGTGATTTGGCCTTCATATCTCAGAATTTCGCATAATATTGCATTTTAAGCAAGGTTTCTTGCATTTTGTTTCGTACTAAAAATCACCGAATTTAGCAATATTTTGACGTTTATCATCCCTTTTTCCTTTATGTGATTTATTCAAAATATCATCGAATTAGGCAATATTTTGCAGTTTTTCCACGTTTTTGATTTTTCAGTTTATTAGTATTAATTCATTAAATATACGATAAAAATGATGCAAACACATAATTGATTAGAAATTAACCTTAAATACTTCATTTTCAATCAACTATTTGTTTCTCGTTAAAATACTGAGTAAGATATTGAAAAGGGGAGAAGTTCTGTTTTTATTGCATATATCGACGTTTCAGCCGGATTAGAGCGGTTTTACGAGTACATCTTCCATCGGTAATATAAACGGAAAATCAGGAACATTTTAGTTAATTCTAATGAAAACACATTGATTTTTATCATTTGTATTGGAAACAACATTGTCATATGTCTTTTATTCGATCTAAATAATACGAAACCTCGCTCTATGATTCGTACTTAAAATCCTCAAATTTGGTATAATAGTGACTTTTTTCACGTTTTTCATGTAGTTTGATATTTCGTAAATATATTCATTTTTACCAATATTTCGATACTATTTCATGTAGTGTCACGATGTGTGATTTGGCCTTCATATCTCAGAATTTCGCATAATATTGCATTTTAAGCAAGTTTTCTTGCATTTTGTTTCGTACTAAAAATCACCGAATTTAGCAATATTTTGACATTTATCATCCCCTTTTCCTTTATGTGATTTAATCAAAATATGATAGAATTAGGCAATATTTTGCAGTTTTTCCAAGTTTTTGTGAATTTTCAGTTTATTAGTATTAATTCATTATATATATGACTAAAATCATGCAAACACATAATTGATTAGAAATTAACCTTAAATACCTCATTTTCAATCAACTATTTGTTTCTCGTTAAAATACTGATTAAGGTATTGAAAGGGGAGAAGTTCGGTTTTTATTGCATATATCGACGTTTCAGCGGGAATAGAGCGGTTATTCGTGTACATCTTCCATCGGTAATATAAGCGGAAAATCAGGAACATTTTAGTTAATTCTAATGAAAACACATTGATTTTTATCATTTGTATTGGAAACAACATTGTCATATGTCTTTTCTAGGATTTAAATAATACGAAACCTCGCTCTATGATTCAAAGGTAAAATCCTTAAATTTGGTATAATAGTCACTTTTTTCATGTAGTTTGATATTACGTAAATATATTCATTTTTACCAATATATCGATGCTATTTCATGTAGTATCACGATGTGTGATTTGGCCTTCAAATCTCAGAACTTCGCATAATATTGCATTTTAAGCAAGTTTTCTTGCATTTTGTTTCATACGAAAAATCATCTAATATAGCAATATTTTGACGTTTATCGTCCCCTTTTCCTTTATGTGATTTAAACAAAATATCGTCGAATTAGGCAAGATTTTACCGTTTTTCCACGTTTTCGGGAATTTTCCGTTTATTGTTATTAATTCATTAAATATACGATAAAAATGATGCAAACACATCATTTTAGATTAAAAATATACCTTAAATACTTCATTTTCAATCAACTAATTGTTTCTCATTAAAATACTGAGTAAGATATTAAAAAGGGGAGAAGTTCTGCTTTTATTGCATATATCGACGTTTCAGCCGGATTTGAGCGGTTTTACGTGTACATCTTCCATCGGTAATATAAACGAAAAATCAGGAACATTTTAGTTAATTCTAATGAAAACACATTGATTTTTATCATTTGTATTGGAAACATTATTGTCAAATGTCTTTTCTTGGATCTAAATAATACGAAACCTCGCTTTATGATTCGAAGTTAAAGTCCTCATATTTGGTATAATAGTGATTTTTTCAAGTTTTTCATGTAGTTTGATATTACGTAAATATATTCACTTTTACCAATATTTCGATACTATTTCATGTAGTGTCACGATATGTGATTTGGCCTTCATATCTCAGAATTTCGCATAATATTGCATTTTAAGCAAGGTTTCTTGCATTTTGTTTCGTACTAAAAATCACCGAATTTAGCAATATTTTGACGTTTATCATCCCTTTTTCCTTTATGTGATTTAATCAAAATATCATCGAATTAGGCAATATTTTGCTGTTTTTCCACGTTTTTGTGAATTTTCAGTTTATTAGTATTAATTCATTAAATATATGACAAAAGTCATGCAAACACATAATTGATTCGTAATTAACCTTAAATACCTCATTTTCAATCAACTATTTGTTTCTCGTTAAAATACTAATTAAGGTATTGAAAAGGGGAGAAGTTCGGTTTTTATTGCATATATCGACGTTTCAGCCGGATTAGAGCGGTTTTACGAGTACATCTTCCATCGGTAATATAAACGGAAAATCAGGAACATTTTAGTTAATTCTAATGAAAACACATTGATTTTTATCATTTGTATTGGAAACAACATTGTCATATGTCTTTTATTCGATCTAAATAATACGAAACCTCGCTCTATGATTCGTACTTAAAATCCTCAAATTTGGTATAATAGTGACTTTTTTCACGTTTTTAATGTAGTTTGATATTACGTAAATATATTCATTTTTACCAATATTTCGATACTATTTCATGTAGTGTCACGATGTGTGATTTGGCCTTCATATCTCAGAATTTCGCATAATATTGCATTTTAAGCAAGTTTTCTTGCATTTTGTTAGGTACTAAAAATCATCGAATTTAGCAATATTTTTACGTTTATCATCCCCTTTTCCTTTATGTGATTTAATCAAAATATCATCGAATTAGGCAATATTTTGCCGTTTTTCCACGTTTTTGTGAATTTTCAGTTTATTAGTATTAATTCATTAAATATATGACAAAAGTCATGCAAACACATAATTGATTAGTAATTAACCTTAAATACCTCATTTTCAATCAACTATTTGTTTCTCGTTAAAATACTGATTAGGGTATTGAAAAGGGGAGAAGTTCGGTTTGTATTGCATATATCGACGTTTCAGCCGGAATAGAGCGGTTATACGTGTACATCTTCCATCGGTAATATAAACGGAAAATCAAGAACATTCTAGGTAATTCTAATGAAAACTCATTGATTTTTATCATTTGTATTGGAAACAACATTGTCATATATCTTTTCTTGGATCTAAATAATACAAAACCTCGCTTTATGATTCGTATTTTAAATCCTCAAATTTGGTATAATAGTGACTTTTTTCACGTTTTTCATGTAGTTTGATATTACGTAAATATATTCAATTTCACCAATATTTCGATACTATTTCATGTAGTATCACGATATGTGATTTGGCCTCCATATCTCAGAATTTCGCATAAGATTGCATTTTAAGCAAGTTTTCTTGCATTTTGTTTCGTACGAAAAATCATCTAATATAGCAATATTTTGACGTTTATCATCCCATTTCCTTTATGTGATTTAAACAAAATATCATCGAATTAGGCAAGATTTTACCGTTTTTCCACGTTTTCGTAAAATTTCCGTTTATTGTTATTAATTCATTAAATATACGATAAAAATGATGCAAACACATAATTGATTAGAAATTAACCTTAAATACTTCATTTTCCATCAACTATTTGTTTCTCGTTAAAATACTGAGTAAGATATTAAAAAGGGGAGAAGTTCTGTTTTTATTGCATATATCGACGTTTCAGCCGGATTAGAGCGGTTTTACGTGTACATTTTTTCACGTTTTTCATGTAGTTTGATATTACGTAAATATATTCATTTTTACCAATATTTCGGTACTATTTCATGTAGTATCACGATATGTGATTTGGCCTTCATATCTCAGAATTTCGCATAATATTGCATTTTAAGCAAGGTTTCTTGCATTTTGTTTCGTACTAAAAATCACCGAATTTAGCAATATTTTGACGTTTATCATCCCCTTTTCCTTTATGTGATTTATTCAAAATATCATCGAATTAGGCAATATTTTGCAGTTTTTCCACGTTTTTGTGAATTTTCAGTTTATTAGTATTAATTCATTAAATATACGATAAAAATGATGCAAACACATAATTGATTAGAAATTAACCTTAAATACTTAATTTTCAATCGACTATTTGTTTCTCGTTAAAATACTGAGTAAGATATTAAAAAGGGGAGAAGTTCTGTTTTTATTGCATATATCGACGTTTCAGCTGGATGGTTATCTTGAGGTTATCTTGAGATGATTTCGGGGCTTTAGTGTCCCCGCGGCTCGGTCCTCGACCAGGCCTCCACCCCCAGGAAGCAGCCCGTGACAGCTGACTTAACTCCCAGGTACCTATTTACTGCTAGGTAACAGGGGCATTCAGGGTGAAAGAACCTTTGCCCATTTGCTTCTGCCTTGTGCGGGAATCGAACCCACGCCACAGAATTTCGAATCCTGCGCGCTATCCACCAGGCTACGAGGCCCCCTTGACCAGTTTTACTGCGGATAAGCGCGGTTTTACCAGTACATCTTCCATCGGTAATATAAACGGAAAATCAGGAACATTTTAGTTAATTCTAATGAAAACACATTAATTTTTATCATTTGTATTGGAAACAACATTGTCATATGTCTTTTATTCGATCTAAATAATACGAAACCTCGCTCTATGATTCGTACTTAAAATCCTCAAATTTGGTATAATAGTGACTTTTTTCACGTTTTTCATGTAGTTTGATATTACGTATATATATTCATTTTTACCAATATTTCGATACTATTTCATGTAGTGTCACGATATGTGATTTGGCCTTCATATCTCAGAATTTCGCATAATATTACATTTTAAGCAAGTTTTCTTGCATTTTGTTTCGTACTAAAAATCACCGAATTTAGTAATATTTTGACATTTATCATCCCCTTTTCCCTTATGTGATTTAATCAAAATATGATAGAATTAGGCAATATTTTGCAGTTTTACCAAGTTTTTGTGAATTTTCAGTTTATTAGTATTAATTCATTATATATATGACTAAAATCATGCAAACACATAATTGATTAGAAATTAACCTTAAATACCTCATTTTCAATCAACTATTTGTTTCTCGTTAAAATACTGATTAAGGTATTGAAAGGGGAGAAGTTCGGTTTTTATTGCATATATCGACGTTTCAGCGGGAATAGAGCGGTTATTCGTGTACATCTTCCATCGGTAATATAAACGGAAAATCGGCAACATTTTAGTTAATTCTAATGAAAACACATTGATTTTTATCATTTGTATTGGAAACAACATTGTCATATGTCTTTTCTTGGATCTAAATAATACGAAACCTCGCTTTATGATTCAAAGTTAAAATCCTCAAATTTGGTATAATAGTCACTTTTTTCATGTAGTTTGATATTACTTAAATATATTCATTTTAACCAATATTTCGATGCTATTTCATGTAGTATCACGATGTGTGATTTGGCCTTCAAATCTCAGAATTTCGCATAATATTGCATTTTAAGCAAGTTTTCTTGCATTTTGTTTCATACGAAAAATCATCTAATATAGCAATATTTTGACGTTTATCATCCCCTTTTCCTTTATGTGATTTAAACAAAATATCGTCGAATTAGGCAAGATTTTACCGTTTTTCCACGTTTTCGGGAATTTTCCGTTTATTGTTATTAATTCATTAAATATACGATAAAAATGATGCAAACACATCATTTTAGATTAGAAATATATCTTAAATACTTCATTTTCAATCAACTAATTGTTTCTCATTAAAATACTGAGTAAGATATTAAAAAGGGGAGAAGTTCTGCTTTTATTACATATATCGACGTTTCAGCGGGATTTGAGCGGTTTTACGTGTACATCTTCCATCGGTAATATAAACGAAAAATCAGGATCATTTTAGTTAATTCTAATGAAAACACATTGATTTTTATCATTTGTATTGGAAACATCATTGTCATATGTCTTTTCTTGGATCTAAATAATACGAAACCTCGCTTTATGATTCGAAGTTAAAGTCCTCATATTTGGTATAATAGTGATTTTTTCAAGTTTTTAATGTAGTTTGATATTACGTAAATATATTCACTTTTACCAATATTTCGATACTATTTCATGTAGTGTCACGATATGTGATTTGGCCTTCATATTTCAAAATTTCGCATAATATTGCATTTTAAGCAAGGTTTCTTGCATTTTGTTTCGTACTAAAAATCACCGAATTTAGCAGTATTTTGACGTTTATCATCCCCTTTTCCTTTATGTGATTTAATCAAAATATCATCGAATTAGGCAAGATTTTACCGTTTTTCCACGTTTTTGTGAATTTTCAGTTTATTAGTATTAATTCATTAAATATATGACAAAAGTCATGCAAACACATAATTGATTAGTAATTAACCTTAAATACCTCATTTTCAATCAACTTTTTGTTTCTCGTTAAAATACTAATTAAGGTATTGAAAAGGGGAGAAGTTCGGTTTTTATTGCATATATCGACGTTTCAGCCGGAATAGAGCGGTTATACGTGTACATCTTCCATCGGTAATATAAACGGAAAATCAGGATCATTTTAGTTAATTCTAATGAAAACACATTGATTTTTATCATTTGTATTAGAAACAACATTGTCATGTCTTTTCTTGGATCTAAATAATACGAAACCTCGCTTTATGATTCGAAGTTAAAATCCTCAAATTTGGTATAATAGTGACTTTTTTCACGTTTTTCATGTAGTTTGATATTACGTAAATATATTCATTTTTACCAATATTTCGATACTATTTCATGTAGTATCACGATATGTGATTTGGCCTTCATATCTCAGAATTTCGCATAAGATTGCCTTTTAAGCAAGTTTTCTTGCATTTTGTTTCGTACGAAAAATCATCTAATATAGCAATATTTTGACGTTTATCATCCCCTTTTCCTTTATGTGATTTAAACAAAATATCATCGAATTAGGCAAGATTTTACCGTTTTTCCACGTTTTCGTGAAATTTCCGTTTATTGTTATTAATTCATTAAATATACGATAAAAATGATGCAAACACATAATTGATTAGAAATTAACCTTAAATACTTCATTTTCAATCAACTATTTGTTTCTCGTTAAAATACTGAGTAAGATATTAAAAAGGGGAGAAGTTCTGTTTTTATTGCATATATCGACGTTTCAGCCGGATTAGAGCGGTTTTACGTGTACATTTTTTCACGTTTTTCATGTAGTTTGATATTACGTAAATATATTCATTTTTACCAATATTTCGGTACTATTTCATGTAGTATCACGATATGTGATTTGGCCTTCATATCTCAGAATTTCGCATAAGATTGCATTTTAAGCAAGTTTTCTTGCATTTTGTTTCGTACGAAAAATCATCTAATATAGCAATATTTTGACGTTTATCATCCCCTTTTCCTTTATGTGATTTAAACAAAATATCATCGAATTAGGCAAGATTTTACCGTTTTTCCACGTTTTCGTAAAATTTCCGTTTATTGTTATTAATTCATTAAATATACGATAAAAATGATGCAAACACATAATTGATTAGAAATTAACCTTAAATACTTCATTTTCCATCAACTATTTGTTTCTCGTTAAAATACTGAGTAAGATATTAAAAAGGGGAGAAGTTCTGTTTTTATTGCATATATCGACGTTTCAGCCGGATTAGAGCGGTTTTACGTGTACATCTTCCATCGGTAATATAAACGGAAAATCAGGAACATTTTAGTTAATTCTAATGAAAACACATTGATTTTTACCATTTGTATTGGAAACAACATTGTCATATGTCTTTTCTTGGATCTAAATAATACGAAACCTCGCTTTATGATTCGTATTTAAAATCCTCAAATTTGGTATAATAGTGACTTTTTTCACGTTTTTCATGTAGTTTGATATTACGTAAATATATTCCATTTCACCAATATTTCGATACTATTTCATGTAGTATCACGATATGTGATTTGGCCTCCATATCTCAGAATTTCGCATAAGATTGCATTTTAAGCAAGTTTTCTTGCATTTGGTTTCGTACGAAAAATCATCTAATATAGCAATATTTTGACGTTTATCATCCCCTTTTCCTTTATGTGATTTAAACAAAATATCATCGAATTAGGCAAGATTTTACCGTTTTTCCACGTTTTCGTAAAATTTCCGTTTATTGTTATTAATTCATTAAATATACGATAAAAATGATGCAAACACATAATTGATTAGAAATTAACCTTAAATACTTCATTTTCCATCAACTATTTGTTTCTCGTTAAAATACTGAGTAAGATATTAAAAAGGGGAGAAGTTCTGTTTTTATTGCATATATCGACGTTTCAGCCGGATTAGAGCGGTTTTACGTGTACATTTTTTCACGTTTTTCATGTAGTTTGATATTACGTAAATATATTCATTTTTACCAATATTTCGGTACTATTTCATGTAGTATCACGATATGTGATTTGGCCTTCATATCTCAGAATTTCGCATAATATTGCATTTTAAGCAAGGTTTCTTGCATTTTGTTTCGTACTAAAAATCACCGAATTTAGCAATATTTTGACGTTTATCATCCCCTTTTCCTTTATGTGATTTATTCAAAATATCATCGAATTAGGCAATATTTTGCAGTTTTTCCACGTTTTTGTGAATTTTCAGTT
Organism: Procambarus clarkii; assembly: GCF_040958095.1. Taxonomy (NCBI): domain Eukaryota; kingdom Metazoa; phylum Arthropoda; class Malacostraca; order Decapoda; family Cambaridae; genus Procambarus; species Procambarus clarkii. The sequence continues at coordinate 20,918,562 of NC_091236.1, forward strand.
TATTAGTATTAATTCATTAAATATACGATAAAAATGATGCAAACACATAATTGATTAGAAATTAACCTTAAATACTTCATTTTCAATCAACTATTTGTTTCTCGTTAAAATACTGAGTAAGATATTAAAAAGGGGAGAAGTTCTGTTTTTATTGCATATATCGACGTTTCAGCCGGATGGTTATCTTGAGGTTATCTTGAGATGATTTCGGGGCTTTAGTGTCCCCGCGGCCCGGTCCTCGACCAGGCCTCCACCCCCAGGAAGCAGCCCGTGACAGCTGACTTAACTCCCAGGTACCTATTTACTGCTAGGTAACAGGGGCATTCAGGGTGAAAGAAACTTTGCCCATTTGCTTCTGCCTTGTGCGGGAATCGAACCCACGCCACAGAATTTCGAATCCTGCGCGCTATCCACCAGGCTACGAGGCCCCCTTGACCAGTTTTACTGCGGATAAGCGCGGTTTTACCAGTACATCTTCCATCGGTAATATAAACGGAAAATCAGGAACATTTTAGTTAATTCTAATGAAAACACATTAATTTTTATCATTTGTATTGGAAACAACATTGTCATATGTCTTTTATTCGATCTAAATAATACGAAACCTCGCTCTATGATTCGTACTTAAAATCCTCAAATTTGGTATAATAGTGACTTTTTTCACGTTTTTCATGTAGTTTGATATTACGTATATATATTCATTTTTACCAATATTTCGATACTATTTCATGTAGTATCACGATATATGATTTGGCCTTCATATCTCAGAATTTCGCATAATATTACATTTTAAGCAAGTTTTCTTGCATTTTGTTTCGTACTAAAAATCACCGAATTTAGTAATATTTTGACATTTATCATCCCCTTTTCCCTTATGTGATTTAATCAAAATATGATAGAATTAGGCAATATTTTGCAGTTTTTCCAAGTTTTTGTGAATTTTCAGTTTATTAGTATTAATTCATTATATATATGACTAAAATCATGCAAACACATAATTGATTAGAAATTAACCTTAAATACCTCATTTTCAATCAACTATTTGTTTCTCGTTAAAATACTGATTAAGGTATTGAAAGGGGAGAAGTTCGGTTTTTATTGCATATATCGACGTTTCAGCGGGAATAGAGCGGTTATTCGTGTACATCTTCCATCGGTAATATAAACGGAAAATCGGCAACATTTTAGTTAATTCTAATGAAAACACATTGATTTTTATCATTTGTATTGGAAACAACATTGTCATATGTCTTTTCTTGGATCTAAATAATACGAAACCTCGCTTTATGATTCAAAGTTAAAATCCTCAAATTTGGTATAATAGTCACTTTTTTCATGTAGTTTGATATTACGTAAATATATTCATTTTAACCAATATTTCGATGCTATTTCATGTAGTATCACGATGTGTGATTTGGCCTTCAAATCTCAGAATTTCGCATAATATTGCATTTTAAGCAAGTTTTCTTGCATTTTGTTTCATACGAAAAATCATCTAATATAGCAATATTTTGACGTTTATCATCCCCTTTTCCTTTATGTGATTTAAACAAAATATCGTCGAATTAGGCAAGATTTTACCGTTTTTCCACGTTTTCGGGAATTTTCCGTTTATTGTTATTAATTCATTAAATATACGATAAAAATGATGCAAACACATCATTTTAGATTAGAAATATATCTTAAATACTTCATTTTCAATCAACTAATTGTTTCTCATTAAAATACTGAGAAAGATATTAAAAAGGGGAGAAGTTCTGCTTTTATTACATATATCGACGTTTCAGCGGGATTTGAGCGGTTTTACGTGTACATCTTCCATCGGTAATATAAACGAAAAATCAGGATAATTTTAGTTAATTCTAATGAAAACACATTGATTTTTATCATTTGTATTGGAAACATCATTGTCATATGTCTTTTCTTGGATCTAAATAATACGAAACCTCGCTTTATGATTCGAAGTTAAAGTCCTCATATTTGGTATAATAGTGATTTTTTCAAGTTTTTAATGTAGTTTGATATTACGTAAATGTATTCACTTTTACCAATATTTCGATACTATTTCATGTAGTGTCACGATATGTGATTTGGCCTTCATATCTCAGAATTTCGCATAATATTGCATTTTAAGCAAGGTTTCTTGCATTTTGTTTCGTACTAAAAATCACCGAATTTAGCAATATTTTGACGTTTATCATCCCCTTTTCCTTTATGTGATTTAATCAAAATATCATCGAATTAGGCAATATTTTACCGTTTTTCCACGTTTTTGTGAATTTTCAGTTTATTAGTATTAATTCATTAAATATATGACAAAAGTCATGCAAACACATAATTGATTAGTAATTAACCTTAAATACCTCATTTTCAATCAACTTTTTGTTTCTCGTTAAAATACTAATTAAGGTATTGAAAAGGGGAGAAGCTCTGTTTTTATTGCATATATCGACGTTTCAGCCGGATTAGAGCGGTTTTACGTGTACATCTTCCATCGGTAATATAAACGGAAAATCAGGAACATTTTTGTTAATTCTAATGAAAACACATTGATTTTTACCATTTGTATTGGAAACAACATTGTCATATGTCTTTTCTTGGATCTAAATAATACGAAACCTCGCTTTATGATTCGTATTTAAAATCCTCAAATTTGGTATAATAGTGACTTTTTTCACGTTTTTCATGTAGTTTGATATTACGTAAATATATTCCATTTCACCAATATTTCGATACTATTTCATGTAGTATCACGATATGTTATTTGGCCTTCATATCTCAGAATTTCGCATAATATTGCATTTTAAGCAAGGTTTCTTCCATTTTGTTTCGTACTAAAAATCACCGAATTTAGCAATATTTTGACGTTTATCATCCCCTTTTCCTCTTTGTGATTTATTCAAAATATCATCGAATTAGGCAATATTTTGCAGTTTTTCCACGTTTTTGTGAATTTTCATTTTATTAGTATTAATTCATTAAATATACGATAAAAATGATGCAAACACATAATTGATTAGAAATTATCCTTAAATACTTCATTTTCAATCAACTATTTGTTTCTCTTTAAAATACTGAGTAAGATATTAAAAAGGGGAGAAGTTCTGTTTTTATTACATATATCGACGTTTCAGCCGGATTAGAGCGGTTTTACGTGTACATCTTCCATCGGTAATATAAACGGAAAATCAGGAACATTTTAGTTAATTCTAACTGATTCTATTTTAATTCTAATTTACTTTTTTCACGTTTTCATGTAGTTTGATATTACGTAAATATATTCATTTTTACCAATATTTCGATACTATTTCATGTAGTATCACGATATGTGATTTGGCCTTCATATCTCAGAATTTCGCATAATATTGCATTTTAAGCAAGGTTTCTTGCATTTTGTTTCGTACTAAAAATCACCGAATTTAGCAATATTTTGACGTTTATCATCCCCTTTTCCTTTATGTGATTTAATCAAAATATCATCGAATTAAGCAATATTTTGCCGTTTTTCCACGTTTTTGTGAATTTTCAGTTTATTAGTATTAATTCATTAAATATATGACAAAAGTCATGCAAACACATAATTGATTAGTAATTAACCTTAAATACCTCATTTTCAATTAACTATTTGTTTCTCGTTAAAATACTAATTAAGGTATTGAAAAGGGGAGAAGTTCGGTTTTTATTGCATATATCGACGTTTCAGCCGGAATAGAGCGGTTTTACGTGTACATCTTCCATCGGTAATATAAACGGAAAATCAGGATCATTTTAGTTAATTCTAATGAAAACACATTGATTTTTATCATTTGTATTGGAAACAACATTGTCATGTCTTTTCTTGGATCTAAATAATACGAAACCTCGCTCTATGATTCGAAGTTAAAATCCTCAAATTTGGTATAATAGTGACTTTTTTCACGTTTTTCATGTAGTTTGATATTACGTAAATATATTCATTTTTACCAATATTTCGATACTATTTCATGTAGTATCACGATATGTGATTTGGCCTTCATATCTCAGAATTTCGCATAAAATTGCATTTTAAGCAAGTTTTCTTGCATCTTGTTTCGTACGAAAAATCATCTAATATAGCAATATTTTGACGTTTATCATCCCCTTTTCCTTTATGTGATTTAAACAAAATATCATCGAATTAGGCAAGATTTTACCGTTTTTCCACGTTTTCGTGAAATTTCCGTTTATTGTTAGTAATTCATTAAATATACGATAAAAATGATGCAAACACATAATTGATTAGAAATTAACCTTAAATACTTAATTTTCAATCAACTATTTGTTTCTCGTTAAAATACTGAGTAAGATATTAAAAAGGGGAGAAGTTCTGATTTTATTGCATATATCGACGTTTCAGCCGGATTAGAGCGGTTTTACGTGTACATCTTCCATCGGTAATATAAACGGAAAATCAGGAACATTTTAGTTAATTCTAATGAAAACACATTGATTTTTATCATTTGTATTGGAAACAACATTGTCATATGTCTTTTATTCGATCTAAATAATACGAAACCTCGCTCTATGATTCGAAGTTAAAATCCTCAAATTTGGTATAATAGTGACTTTTTTCACGTTTTTCATGTAGTTTGATATTACGTAAATATATTCATTTTTACCAATATTTCGATACTATTTCATGTAGTATCACGATATGTGATTTGGCCTTCATATCTCAGAATTTCGCATAATATTGCATTTTAAGCAAGTTTTCTTGCATTTTGTTTCGTACTAAAAATCACCGAATTTAGCAATAATTTGACATTTATCATCCCCTTTTCCCTTATGTGATTTAATCAAAATATCATAGAATTAGGCAATATTTTGCAGTTTTTCCAAGTTTTTGTGAATTTTCAGTTTATTAGTATTAATTCATTATATATATGACTAAAATCATGCAAACACATAATTGATTAGAAATTAACCTTAAATACCTCATTTTCAATCAACTATTTGTTTCTCGTTAAAATACTGATTAAGGTATTGAAAGGGGAGAAGTTCGGTTTTTATTACATATATCGACGTTTCAGCGGGAATAGAGCGGTTATTCGTGTACATCTTCCATCGGTAATATAAACGGAAAATCGGCAACATTTTAGTTAATTCTAATGAAAACACATTGATTTTTATCATTTGTATTGGAAACGACATTGTCATATGTCTTTTCTTGGATCTAAATAATACGAAACCTCGCTTTATGATTCAAAGTTAAAATCCTCAAATTTGGTATAATAGTCACTTTTTTCATGTAGTTTGATATTACGTAAATATATTCATTTTTAACCAATATTTCGATGCTATTTCATGTAGTATCACGATGTGTGATTTGGCCTTCAAATCTCAGAATTTCGCATAATATTGCATTTTAAGCAAGTTTTCTTGCATTTTGTTTCATACGAAAAATCATCTAATATAGCAATATTTTGACGTTTATCATCCCCTTTTCCTTTATGTGATTTAAACAAAATATCGTCGAATTAGGCAAGATTTTACCGTTTTTCCACGTTTTCGGGAATTTTCCGTTTATTGTTATTAATTCATTAAATATACGATAAAAATGATGCAAACACATCATTTTAGATTAGAAATATATCTTAAATACTTCATTTTCAATCAACTAATTGTTTCTCATTAAAATACTGAGTAAGATATTAAAAAGGGGAGAAGTTCTGCTTTTATTACATATATCGACGTTTCAGCGGGATTTGAGCGGTTTTACGTGTACATCTTCCATCGGTAATATAAACGAAAAATCAGGATCATTTTAGTTAATTCTAATGAAAACACATTGATTTTTATCATTTGTATTGGAAACATCATTGTCATATGTCTTTTCTTGGATCTAAATAATACGAAACCTCGCTTTATGATTCGAAGTTAAAGTCCTCATATTTGGTATAATAGTGATTTTTTCAAGTTTTTAATGTAGTTTGATATTACGTAAATGTATTCACTTTTACCAATATTTCGATACTATTTCATGTAGTGTCACGATATGTGATTTGGCCTTCATATCTCAGAATTTCGCATAATATTGCATTTTAAGCAAGGTTTCTTGCATTTTGTTTCGTACTAAAAATCACCGAATTTAGCAATATTTTGACGTTTATCATCCCCTTTTCCTTTATGTGATTTAATCAAAATATCATCGAATTAGGCAATATTTTACCGTTTTTCCACGTTTTTGTGAATTTTCAGTTTATTAGTATTAATTCATTAAATATATGACAAAAGTCATGCAAACACATAATTGATTAGTAATTAACCTTAAATACCTCATTTTCAATCAACTTTTTGTTTCTCGTTAAAATACTAATTAAGGTATTGAAAAGGGGAGAAGCTCTGTTTTTATTGCATATATCGACGTTTCAGCCGGATTAGAGCGGTTTTACGTGTACATCTTCCATCGGTAATATAAACGGAAAATCAGGAACATTTTTGTTAATTCTAATGAAAACACATTGATTTTTACCATTTGTATTGGAAACAACATTGTCATATGTCTTTTCTTGGATCTAAATAATACGAAACCTCGCTTTATGATTCGTATTTAAAATCCTCAAATTTGGTATAATAGTGACTTTTTTCACGTTTTTCATGTAGTTTGATATTACGTAAATATATTCATTTTTACCAATATTTCGATACTATTTCATGTAGTATCACGATATGTTATTTGGCCTTCATATCTCAGAATTTCGCATAAAATTGCATTTTAAGCAAGGTTTCTTCCATTTTGTTTCGTACTAAAAATCACCGAATTTAGCAATATTTTGACGTTTATCATCCCCTTTTCCTCTATGTGATTTATTCAAAATATCATCGAATTAGGCAATATTTTGCAGTTTTTCCACGTTTTTGTGAATTTTCAGTTTATTAGTATTAATTCATTAAATATACGATAAAAATGATGCAAACACATAATTGATTAGAAATTAACCTTAAATACTTCATTTTCCATCAACTATTTGTTTCTCGTTAAAATACTGAGTAAGATATTAAAAAGGGGAGAAGTTCTGTTTTTATTGCATATATCGACGTTTCAGCCGGATTAGAGCGGTTTTACGTGTACATTTTTTCACGTTTTTCATGTAGTTTGATATTACGTAAATATATTCATTTTTACCAATATTTCGGTACTATTTCATGTAGTATCACGATATGTGATTTGGCCTTCATATCTCAGAATTTCGCATAATATTGCATTTTAAGCAAGGTTTCTTGCATTTTGTTTCGTACTAAAAATCACCGAATTTAGCAATATTTTGACGTTTATCATCCCCTTTTCCTTTATGTGATTTATTCAAAATATCATCGAATTAGGCAATATTTTGCAGTTTTTCCACGTTTTTGTGAATTTTCAGTTTATTAGTATTAATTCATTAAATATACGATAAAAATGATGCAAACACATAATTGATTAGAAATTAACCTTAAATACTTCATTTTCAATCAACTATTTGTTTCTCGTTAAAATACTGAGTAAGATATTAAAAAGGGGAGAAGTTCTGTTTTTATTGCATATATCGACGTTTCAGCCGGATGGTTATCTTGAGGTTATCTTGAGATGATTTCGGGGCTTTAGTGTCCCCGCGGCCCGGTCCTCGACCAGGCCTCCACCCCCAGGAAGCAGCCCGTGACAGCTGACTTAACTCCCAGGTACCTATTTACTGCTAGGTAACAGGGGCATTCAGGGTGAAAGAAACTTTGCCCATTTGCTTCTGCCTTGTGCGGGAATCGAACCCACGCCACAGAATTTCGAATCCTGCGCGCTATCCACCAGGCTACGAGGCCCCCTTGACCAGTTTTACTGCGGATAAGCGCGGTTTTACCAGTACATCTTCCATCGGTAATATAAACGGAAAATCAGGAACATTTTAGTTAATTCTAATGAAAACACATTAATTTTTATCATTTGTATTGGAAACAACATTGTCATATGTCTTTTATTCGATCTAAATAATACGAAACCTCGCTCTATGATTCGTACTTAAAATCCTCAAATTTGGTATAATAGTGACTTTTTTCACGTTTTTCATGTAGTTTGATATTACGTATATATATTCATTTTTACCAATATTTCGATACTATTTCATGTAGTATCACGATATATGATTTGGCCTTCATATCTCAGAATTTCGCATAATATTACATTTTAAGCAAGTTTTCTTGCATTTTGTTTCGTACTAAAAATCACCGAATTTAGTAATATTTTGACATTTATCATCCCCTTTTCCCTTATGTGATTTAATCAAAATATGATAGAATTAGGCAATATTTTGCAGTTTTTCCAAGTTTTTGTGAATTTTCAGTTTATTAGTATTAATTCATTATATATATGACTAAAATCATGCAAACACATAATTGATTAGAAATTAACCTTAAATACCTCATTTTCAATCAACTATTTGTTTCTCGTTAAAATACTGATTAAGGTATTGAAAGGGGAGAAGTTCGGTTTTTATTGCATATATCGACGTTTCAGCGGGAATAGAGCGGTTATTCGTGTACATCTTCCATCGGTAATATAAACGGAAAATCGGCAACATTTTAGTTAATTCTAATGAAAACACATTGATTTTTATCATTTGTATTGGAAACAACATTGTCATATGTCTTTTCTTGGATCTAAATAATACGAAACCTCGCTTTATGATTCAAAGTTAAAATCCTCAAATTTGGTATAATAGTCACTTTTTTCATGTAGTTTGATATTACGTAAATATATTCATTTTAACCAATATTTCGATGCTATTTCATGTAGTATCACGATGTGTGATTTGGCCTTCAAATCTCAGAATTTCGCATAATATTGCATTTTAAGCAAGTTTTCTTGCATTTTGTTTCATACGAAAAATCATCTAATATAGCAATATTTTGACGTTTATCATCCCCTTTTCCTTTATGTGATTTAAACAAAATATCGTCGAATTAGGCAAGATTTTACCGTTTTTCCACGTTTTCGGGAATTTTCCGTTTATTGTTATTAATTCATTAAATATACGATAAAAATGATGCAAACACATCATTTTAGATTAGAAATATATCTTAAATACTTCATTTTCAATCAACTAATTGTTTCTCATTAAAATACTGAGAAAGATATTAAAAAGGGGAGAAGTTCTGCTTTTATTACATATATCGACGTTTCAGCGGGATTTGAGCGGTTTTACGTGTACATCTTCCATCGGTAATATAAACGAAAAATCAGGATAATTTTAGTTAATTCTAATGAAAACACATTGATTTTTATCATTTGTATTGGAAACATCATTGTCATATGTCTTTTCTTGGATCTAAATAATACGAAACCTCGCTTTATGATTCGAAGTTAAAGTCCTCATATTTGGTATAATAGTGATTTTTTCAAGTTTTTAATGTAGTTTGATATTACGTAAATGTATTCACTTTTACCAATATTTCGATACTATTTCATGTAGTGTCACGATATGTGATTTGGCCTTCATATCTCAGAATTTCGCATAATATTGCATTTTAAGCAAGGTTTCTTGCATTTTGTTTCGTACTAAAAATCACCGAATTTAGCAATATTTTGACGTTTATCATCCCCTTTTCCTTTATGTGATTTAATCAAAATATCATCGAATTAGGCAATATTTTACCGTTTTTCCACGTTTTTGTGAATTTTCAGTTTATTAGTATTAATTCATTAAATATATGACAAAAGTCATGCAAACACATAATTGATTAGTAATTAACCTTAAATACCTCATTTTCAATCAACTTTTTGTTTCTCGTTAAAATACTAATTAAGGTATTGAAAAGGGGAGAAGCTCTGTTTTTATTGCATATATCGACGTTTCAGCCGGATTAGAGCGGTTTTACGTGTACATCTTCCATCGGTAATATAAACGGAAAATCAGGAACATTTTTGTTAATTCTAATGAAAACACATTGATTTTTACCATTTGTATTGGAAACAACATTGTCATATGTCTTTTCTTGGATCTAAATAATACGAAACCTCGCTTTATGATTCGTATTTAAAATCCTCAAATTTGGTATAATAGTGACTTTTTTCACGTTTTTCATGTAGTTTGATATTACGTAAATATATTCCATTTCACCAATATTTCGATACTATTTCATGTAGTATCACGATATGTTATTTGGCCTTCATATCTCAGAATTTCGCATAATATTGCATTTTAAGCAAGGTTTCTTCCATTTTGTTTCGTACTAAAAATCACCGAATTTAGCAATATTTTGACGTTTATCATCCCCTTTTCCTCTTTGTGATTTATTCAAAATATCATCGAATTAGGCAATATTTTGCAGTTTTTCCACGTTTTTGTGAATTTTCATTTTATTAGTATTAATTCATTAAATATACGATAAAAATGATGCAAACACATAATTGATTAGAAATTATCCTTAAATACTTCATTTTCAATCAACTATTTGTTTCTCTTTAAAATACTGAGTAAGATATTAAAAAGGGGAGAAGTTCTGTTTTTATTACATATATCGACGTTTCAGCCGGATTAGAGCGGTTTTACGTGTACATCTTCCATCGGTAATATAAACGGAAAATCAGGAACATTTTAGTTAATTCTAACTGATTCTATTTTAATTCTAATTTACTTTTTTCACGTTTTCATGTAGTTTGATATTACGTAAATATATTCATTTTTACCAATATTTCGATACTATTTCATGTAGTATCACGATATGTGATTTGGCCTTCATATCTCAGAATTTCGCATAATATTGCATTTTAAGCAAGGTTTCTTGCATTTTGTTTCGTACTAAAAATCACCGAATTTAGCAATATTTTGACGTTTATCATCCCCTTTTCCTTTATGTGATTTAATCAAAATATCATCGAATTAAGCAATATTTTGCCGTTTTTCCACGTTTTTGTGAATTTTCAGTTTATTAGTATTAATTCATTAAATATATGACAAAAGTCATGCAAACACATAATTGATTAGTAATTAACCTTAAATACCTCATTTTCAATTAACTATTTGTTTCTCGTTAAAATACTAATTAAGGTATTGAAAAGGGGAGAAGTTCGGTTTTTATTGCATATATCGACGTTTCAGCCGGAATAGAGCGGTTTTACGTGTACATCTTCCATCGGTAATATAAACGGAAAATCAGGATCATTTTAGTTAATTCTAATGAAAACACATTGATTTTTATCATTTGTATTGGAAACAACATTGTCATGTCTTTTCTTGGATCTAAATAATACGAAACCTCGCTCTATGATTCGAAGTTAAAATCCTCAAATTTGGTATAATAGTGACTTTTTTCACGTTTTTCATGTAGTTTGATATTACGTAAATATATTCATTTTTACCAATATTTCGATACTATTTCATGTAGTATCACGATATGTGATTTGGCCTTCATATCTCAGAATTTCGCATAAAATTGCATTTTAAGCAAGTTTTCTTGCATCTTGTTTCGTACGAAAAATCATCTAATATAGCAATATTTTGACGTTTATCATCCCCTTTTCCTTTATGTGATTTAAACAAAATATCATCGAATTAGGCAAGATTTTACCGTTTTTCCACGTTTTCGTGAAATTTCCGTTTATTGTTAGTAATTCATTAAATATACGATAAAAATGATGCAAACACATAATTGATTAGAAATTAACCTTAAATACTTAATTTTCAATCAACTATTTGTTTCTCGTTAAAATACTGAGTAAGATATTAAAAAGGGGAGAAGTTCTGATTTTATTGCATATATCGACGTTTCAGCCGGATTAGAGCGGTTTTACGTGTACATCTTCCATCGGTAATATAAACGGAAAATCAGGAACATTTTAGTTAATTCTAATGAAAACACATTGATTTTTATCATTTGTATTGGAAACAACATTGTCATATGTCTTTTATTCGATCTAAATAATACGAAACCTCGCTCTATGATTCGAAGTTAAAATCCTCAAATTTGGTATAATAGTGACTTTTTTCACGTTTTTCATGTAGTTTGATATTACGTAAATATATTCATTTTTACCAATATTTCGATACTATTTCATGTAGTATCACGATATGTGATTTGGCCTTCATATCTCAGAATTTCGCATAATATTGCATTTTAAGCAAGTTTTCTTGCATTTTGTTTCGTACTAAAAATCACCGAATTTAGCAATAATTTGACATTTATCATCCCCTTTTCCCTTATGTGATTTAATCAAAATATCATAGAATTAGGCAATATTTTGCAGTTTTTCCAAGTTTTTGTGAATTTTCAGTTTATTAGTATTAATTCATTATATATATGACTAAAATCATGCAAACACATAATTGATTAGAAATTAACCTTAAATACCTCATTTTCAATCAACTATTTGTTTCTCGTTAAAATACTGATTAAGGTATTGAAAGGGGAGAAGTTCGGTTTTTATTACATATATCGACGTTTCAGCGGGAATAGAGCGGTTATTCGTGTACATCTTCCATCGGTAATATAAACGGAAAATCGGCAACATTTTAGTTAATTCTAATGAAAACACATTGATTTTTATCATTTGTATTGGAAACGACATTGTCATATGTCTTTTCTTGGATCTAAATAATACGAAACCTCGCTTTATGATTCAAAGTTAAAATCCTCAAATTTGGTATAATAGTCACTTTTTTCATGTAGTTTGATATTACGTAAATATATTCATTTTTAACCAATATTTCGATGCTATTTCATGTAGTATCACGATGTGTGATTTGGCCTTCAAATCTCAGAATTTCGCATAATATTGCATTTTAAGCAAGTTTTCTTGCATTTTGTTTCATACGAAAAATCATCTAATATAGCAATATTTTGACGTTTATCATCCCCTTTTCCTTTATGTGATTTAAACAAAATATCGTCGAATTAGGCAAGATTTTACCGTTTTTCCACGTTTTCGGGAATTTTCCGTTTATTGTTATTAATTCATTAAATATACGATAAAAATGATGCAAACACATCATTTTAGATTAGAAATATATCTTAAATACTTCATTTTCAATCAACTAATTGTTTCTCATTAAAATACTGAGTAAGATATTAAAAAGGGGAGAAGTTCTGCTTTTATTACATATATCGACGTTTCAGCGGGATTTGAGCGGTTTTACGTGTACATCTTCCATCGGTAATATAAACGAAAAATCAGGATCATTTTAGTTAATTCTAATGAAAACACATTGATTTTTATCATTTGTATTGGAAACATCATTGTCATATGTCTTTTCTTGGATCTAAATAATACGAAACCTCGCTTTATGATTCGAAGTTAAAGTCCTCATATTTGGTATAATAGTGATTTTTTCAAGTTTTTAATGTAGTTTGATATTACGTAAATGTATTCACTTTTACCAATATTTCGATACTATTTCATGTAGTGTCACGATATGTGATTTGGCCTTCATATCTCAGAATTTCGCATAATATTGCATTTTAAGCAAGGTTTCTTGCATTTTGTTTCGTACTAAAAATCACCGAATTTAGCAATATTTTGACGTTTATCATCCCCTTTTCCTTTATGTGATTTAATCAAAATATCATCGAATTAGGCAATATTTTACCGTTTTTCCACGTTTTTGTGAATTTTCAGTTTATTAGTATTAATTCATTAAATATATGACAAAAGTCATGCAAACACATAATTGATTAGTAATTAACCTTAAATACCTCATTTTCAATCAACTTTTTGTTTCTCGTTAAAATACTAATTAAGGTATTGAAAAGGGGAGAAGCTCTGTTTTTATTGCATATATCGACGTTTCAGCCGGATTAGAGCGGTTTTACGTGTACATCTTCCATCGGTAATATAAACGGAAAATCAGGAACATTTTTGTTAATTCTAATGAAAACACATTGATTTTTACCATTTGTATTGGAAACAACATTGTCATATGTCTTTTCTTGGATCTAAATAATACGAAACCTCGCTTTATGATTCGTATTTAAAATCCTCAAATTTGGTATAATAGTGACTTTTTTCACGTTTTTCATGTAGTTTGATATTACGTAAATATATTCATTTTTACCAATATTTCGATACTATTTCATGTAGTATCACGATATGTTATTTGGCCTTCATATCTCAGAATTTCGCATAAAATTGCATTTTAAGCAAGGTTTCTTCCATTTTGTTTCGTACTAAAAATCACCGAATTTAGCAATATTTTGACGTTTATCATCCCCTTTTCCTCTATGTGATTTATTCAAAATATCATCGAATTAGGCAATATTTTGCAGTTTTTCCACGTTTTTGTGAATTTTCAGTTTATTAGTATTAATTCATTAAATATACGATAAAAATGATGCAAACACATAATTGATTAGAAATTATCCTTAAATACTTCATTTTCAATCAACTATTTGTTTCTCTTTAAAATACTGAGTAAGATATTAAAAAGGGGAGAAGTTCTGTTTTTATTACATATATCGACGTTTCAGCCGGATTAGAGCGGTTTTACGTGTACATCTTCCATCGGTAATATAAACGGAAAATCAGGAACATTTTAGTTAATTCTAACTGATTCTATTTTAATTCTAATTTACTTTTTTCACGTTTTCATGTAGTTTGATATTACGTAAATATATTCATTTTTACCAATATTTCGATACTATTTCATGTAGTATCACGATATGTGATTTGGCCTTCATATCTCAGAATTTCGCAAAATATTGCATTTTAAGCAAGGTTTCTTGCATTTTGTTTCGTACTAAAAATCACCGAATTTAGCAATATTTTGACGTTTATCATCCCCTTTTCCTTTATGTGATTTAATCAAAATATCATCGAATTAGGCAATATTTTGCCGTTTTTCCACGTTTTTGTGAATTTTCAGTTTATTAGTATTAATTCATTAAATATATGACAAAAGTCATGCAAACACATAATTGATTAGTAATTAACCTTAAATACCTCATTTTCAATTAACTATTTGTTTCTCGTTAAAATACTAATTAAGGTATTGAAAAGGGGAGAAGTTCGGTTTTTATTGCATATATCGACGTTTCAGCCGGAATAGAGCGGTTTTACGTGTACATCTTCCATCGGTAATATAAACGGAAAATCAGGATCATTTTAGTTAATTCTAATGAAAACACATTGATTTTTATCATTTGTATTGGAAACAACATTGTCATGTCTTTTCTTGGATCTAAATAATACGAAACCTCGCTCTATGATTCGAAGTTAAAATCCTCAAATTTGGTATAATAGTGACTTTTTTCACGTTTTTCATGTAGTTTGATATTACGTAAATATATTCATTTTTACCAATATTTCGATACTATTTCATGTAGTATCACGATATGTGATTTGGCCTTCATATCTCAGAATTTCGCATAAAATTGCATTTTAAGCAAGTTTTCTTGCATCTTGTTTCGTACGAAAAATCATCTAATATAGCAATATTTTGACGTTTATCATCCCCTTTTCCTTTATGTGATTTAAACAAAATATCATCGAATTAGGCAAGATTTTACCGTTTTTCCACGTTTTCGTGAAATTTCCGTTTATTGTTAGTAATTCATTAAATATACGATAAAAATGATGCAAACACATAATTGATTAGAAATTAACCTTAAATACTTAATTTTCAATCAACTATTTGTTTCTCGTTAAAATACTGAGTAAGATATTAAAAAGGGGAGAAGTTCTGATTTTATTGCATATATCGACGTTTCAGCCGGATTAGAGCGGTTTTACGTGAACATCTTCCATCGGTAATATAAACGGAAAATCAGGAACATTTTAGTTAATTCTAATGAAAACACATTGATTTTTATCATTTGTATTGGAAACAACATTGTCATATGTCTTTTATTCGATCTAAATAATACGAAACCTCGCTCTATGATTCGTATTTAAAATCCTCAAATTTGGTATAATAGTGACTTTTTTCACGTTTTTCATGTAGTTTGATATTACGTAAATATATTCATTTTTACCAATATTTCGATACTATTTCATGTAGTATCACTATATGTGATTTGGCCTTCATATCTCAGAATTTCGCATAATATTGCATTTTAAGCAAGTTTTCTTGCATTTTGTTTCGTACTAAAAATCACCGAATTTAGCAATAATTTGACATTTATCATCCCCTTTTCCCTTATGTGATTTAATCAAAATATCATAGAATTAGGCAATATTTTGCAGTTTTTCCAAGTTTTTGTGAATTTTCAGTTTATTAGTATTAATTCATTATATATATGACTAAAATCATGCAAACACATAATTGATTAGAAATTAACCTTAAATACCTCATTTTCAATCAACTATTTGTTTCTCGTTAAAATACTGATTAAGGTATTGAAAGGGGAGAAGTTCGGTTTTTATTACATATATCGACGTTTCAGCGGGAATAGAGCGGTTATTCGTGTACATCTTCCATCGGTAATATAAACGGAAAATCGGCAACATTTTAGTTAATTCTAATGAAAACACATTGATTTTTATCATTTGTATTGGAAACGACATTGTCATATGTCTTTTCTTGGATCTAAATAATACGAAACCTCGCTTTATGATTCAAAGTTAAAATCCTCAAATTTGGTATAATAGTCACTTTTTTCATGTAGTTTGATATTACGTAAATATATTCATTTTTAACCAATATTTCGATGCTATTTCATGTAGTATCACGATGTGTGATTTGGCCTTCAAATCTCAGAATTTCGCATAATATTGCATTTTAAGCAAGTTTTCTTGCATTTTGTTTCACACGAAAAATCATCTAATATAGCAATATTTTGACGTTTATCATCCCCTTTTCCTTTATGTGATTTAAACAAAATATCGTCGAATTAGGCAAGATTTTACCGTTTTTCCACGTTTTCGGGAATTTTCCGTTTATTGTTATTAATTCATTAAATATACGATAAAAATGATGCAAACACATCATTTTAGATTAGAAATATATCTTAAATACTTCATTTTCAATCAACTAATTGTTTCTCATTAAAATACTGAGTAAGATATTAAAAAGGGGAGAAGTTCTGCTTTTATTACATATATTGACGTTTCAGCGGGATTTGAGCGGTTTTACGTGTACATCTTCCATCGGTAATATAAACGAAAAATCAGGATCATTTTAGTTAATTCTAATGAAAACACATTGATTTTTATCATTTGTATTGGAAACATCATTGTCATATGTCTTTTCTTGGATCTAAATAATACGAAACCTCGCTTTATGATTCGAAGTTAAAGTCCTCATATTTGGTATAATAGTGATTTTTTCAAGTTTTTAATGTAGTTTGATATTACGTAAATATATTCACTTTTACCAATATTTCGATACTATTTCATGTAGTATCACGATATGTTATTTGGCCTTCATATCTCAGAATTTCGCATAATATTGCATTTTAAGCAAGGTTTCTTCCATTTTGTTTCGTACTAAAAATCACCGAATTTAGCAATATTTTGACGTTTATCATCCCCTTTTCATCTATGTGATTTATTCAAAATATCTTCGAATTAGGCAATATTTTGCAGTTTTTCCACGTTTTTGTGAATTTTCAGTTTATTAGTATTAATTCATTAAATATACGATAAAAATGATGCAAACACATAATTGATTAGAAATTATCCTTAAATACTTCATTTTCAATCAACTATTTGTTTCTCTTTAAAATACTGAGTAAGATATTAAAAAGGGGAGAAGTTCTGTTTTTATTACATATATCGACGTTTCAGCCGGATAAGAGCGGTTTTACGTGTACATCTTCCATCGGTAATATAAACGGAAAATCAGGAACATTTTAGTTAATTCTAACTGATTCTATTTTAATTCTAATTTACTTTTTTCACCTTTTTCATGTAGTTTGATATTACGTAAATATATTCATTTTTACCAATATTTCGATACTATTTCATGTAGTATCACGATATGTGATTTGGCCTTCATATCTCAGAATTTCGCATAATATTGCATTTTAAGCAAGGTTTCTTGCATTTTGTTTCGTACTAAAAATCACCGAATTTAGCAATATTTTGACGTTTATCATCCCCTTTTCCTTTATGTGATTTAATCAAAATATCATCGAATTAGGCAATATTTTGCCGTTTTTCCACGTTTTTGTGAATTTTCAGTTTATTAGTATTAATTCATTAAATATAGGACAAAAGTCATGCAAACACATAATTGATCAGTAATTAACCTTAAATACCTCATTTTCAATTAACTATTTGTTTCTCGTTAAAATACTAATTAAGGTATTGAAAAGGGGAGAAGTTCGGTTTTTATTGCATATATCGACGTTTCAGCCGGAATAGAGCGGTTTTACGTGTACATCTTCCATCAGTAATATAAACGGAAAATCAGGATCATTTTAGTTAATTCTAATGAAAACACATTGATTTTTATCATTTGTATTGGAAACAACATTGTCATGTCTTTTCTTGGATCTAAATAATACGAAACCTCGCTTTATGATTCGAAGTTAAGATCCTCAAATTTGGTATAATAGTCACTTTTTTCATGTAGTTTGATATTACGTAAATATATTCATTTTTACCAATATTTCGATACTATTTCATGTAGTATCACGATATGTGATTTGGCCTTCATATCTCAGAATTTCGCATAAAATTGCATTTTAAGCAAGTTTTCTTGCATCTTGTTTCGTACGAAAAATCATCTAATATAGCAATATTTTGACGTTTATCATCCCCTTTTCCTTTATGTGATTTAAACAAAATATCATCGAATTAGGCAAGATTTTACCGTTTTTCCACGTTTTCGTGAAATTTCCGTTTATTGTTATTAATTCATTAAATATACGATAAAAATGATGCAAACACATAATTGATTAGAAATTAACCTTAAATACTTAATTTTCAATCAACTATTTGTTTCTCGTTAAAATACTGAGTAAGATATTAAAAAGGGGAGAAGTTCTGTTTTTATTGCATATATCGACGTTTCAGCCGGATTAGAGCGGTTTTACGTGTACATCTTCCTTCGGTAATATAAACGGAAAATCAGGAACATTTTAGTTAATTCTAATGAAAACACATTGATTTTTATCATTTGTATTGGAAACAACATTGTCATATGTCTTTTCTTGGACCTAAATAATACGAAACCTCGCTTTATGATTCGTATTTAAAATCCTCAAATTTGGTATAATAGTGACTTTTTTCACGTTTTTCATGTAGTTTGATATTACGTAAATATATTCATTTTTACCAATATTTCGATACTATTTCATGTAGTATCACGATATGTTATTTGGCCTTCATATCTCAGAATTTCGCATAATATTGCATTTTAAGCAAGGTTTCTTGCATTTTGTTTCGTACTAAAAATCACCGAATTTAGCAATATTTTGACGTTTATCATCCCCTTTTCCTTTATGTGATTTATTCAAAATATCATCGAATTAGGCAATATTTTGCAGTTTTTCCACGTTTTTGTGAATTTTCAGTTTATTAGTATTAATTCATTAAATATACGATAAAAATGATGCAAACGCATAATTGATTAGAAATTAACCATAAATACTTCATTTTCAATCAACTATTTTTTCTCGTTAAAATACTGAGTAAGATATTAAAAAGGGGAGAAGTTCTGTTTTTATTGCATATATCGACGTTTCAGCCGGATTAGAGCGGTTTTACGTGTACATCTTCCATCGGTAATACAAACGGAAAATCAGGAACATTTTAGTTAATTCTGTTGAAAACATATTGATTTTTATCATTTGTATTGGAAACAACATTGTCATATGTCTTTAATTCGATCTAAATAATACGAAACCTCGCTCTATGATTCGTATTTAAAATCCTCAAATTTGGTATAATAGTGACTTTTTTCACGTTTTTCATGTAGTTTGATATTACGTAAATATATTCATTTTTACCAATATTTCGATACTATTTCATGTAGTATCACGATATGTGATTTGGCCTTCATATCTCAGAATTTCGCATAATATTGCATTTTAAGCAAGTTTTCTTGCATTTTGTTTCGTACTAAAAATCACCGAATTTAGCAATAATTTGACATTTATCATCCCCTTTTCCCTTATGTGATTTAATCAAAATATCATAGAATTAGGCAATATTTTGCAGTTTTTCCAAGTTTTTGTGAATTTTCAGTTTATTGTTATTAATTCATTATATATATGACTAAAATCATGCAAACACATAATTGATTAGAAATTAACCTTAAATACCTCATTTTCAATCAACTATTTGTTTCTCGTTAAAATACTGATTAAGGTATTGAAAGGGGAGAAGTTCGGTTTTTATTGCATATATCGACGTTTCAGCGGGAATAGAGCGGTTATACGTGTACATTTTCCATCGGTAATATAAACGGAAAATCAGGAACATTTTAGTTAATTCTAATGAAAACACATTGATTTTTATCATTTGTATTGGAAACAACATTGTCATATGTCTTTTCTTGGATCTAAATAATACGAAACCTCGCTTTATGATTCGAAGTTAAGATCCTCAAATTTGGTATAATAGTCACTTTTTTCATGTAGTTTGATATTACGTAAATATATTCACTTTTACCAATATTTCGATACTATTTCATGTAGTATCATGATGTGTGATTTGGCCTTCAAATCTCAGAATTTCGCATAATATTGCATTTTAAGCAAGTTTTCTTGCATTTTTTTTCGTACGAAAAATCATCTAATACAGCAATATTTTGACGTTTATCATCCCCTTTTCCTTTATGTGATTTAAACAAAATATCATCGAATTAGGCAAGATTTTACCGATTTTCCACGTTTTCGGGAATTTTCCGTTTATTGTTATTAATTCAATAAATATACGATAAAAATGATGCAAACACATAATTGATTAGAAATTAACCTTAAATACTTCATTTTCAATCAACTATTTGTTTCTCGTTAAAATACTGAGTAAGATATTAAAAAGGGGAAAAGTTCTGTTTTTATTGCATATATCGACGTTTCAGCCGGATTAGAGCGGTTTTACGTGTACATCTTCCATCGGTAATATAAACGGAAAATCAGGAACATTTTAGGTAATTCTAATGAAAACACATTGATTTTTATCATTTGTATTGGAAACAACATTGTCATATATCTTTTCTTGGATCTAAATAATACGAAACCTCGCTTTATGATTCGAAGTTAAAATCCTCAAATAGTGACTTTTTTCACGTTTTTCATGTAGTTTGATATTACGTAAATATATTCATTTTTACCAATATTTCGATACTATTTCATGTAGTATCACGATATGTGATTTGGCCTTCATATCTCAGAATTTCGCATAAGATTGCATTTTAAGCAAGTTTTCTTGCATTTTGTTTCGTACGAAAAATCATCTAATATAGCAATATTTTGACGTTTATCGTCCCCTTTTTCTTTATGTGATTTAAACAAAATATCATCGAATTAGACAAGATTTTACCGTTTTTCCACGTTTTCGTGAAATTTCCGTTTATTGTTATTAATTCATTAAATATACGATAAAAATGATGCAAACACATAATTGATTAGAAATTAACCTTAAATACTTCATTTTCAATCAACTATTTGTTTCTCGTTAAAATACTGAGTAAGATATTAAAAAGGGGAGAAGTTCTGTTTTTATTGCATATATCGACGTTTCAGCCGGAATAGAGCGGTTTTACGTGTACATCTTCATTCGGTAATATAAACGGAAAATCAGGAACATTTTAGCTAATTCTAATGAAACCACATTGATTTTTATCATTTGTATTGGAAACAACATTGTCATATGTCTTTTCTTCGATCTAAATAATACGAAACCTCGCTTTATGATTCGTATTTAAAATCCTCAAATTTGGTATAATAGTGACTTTTTTCACGTTTTTCATGTAGTTTGTTATTACGTAAATATATTCATTTTTACCAATATTTCGATACTATTTCATGTAGTATCACGATCTGTGATTTGGTCTTCATAGCTCAGAATTTCGCATAATATTGCATTTTAAGCAAGTTTTCTTGCATTTTGTTTCGTACTACAAATCACCGAATTTAGCAATATTTTGACATTTATCATCCCCTTTTCCCTTATGTGATTTAATCAAAATATTATCGAGTTAGGCAATATTTTGCAGTTTTTCCACTTTTTTGTGAATTTTCAGTTTATTAGTATTAATTCATTATATATATGACTAAAATCATGCAAACACATAATTGATTAGAAATTAACCTTAAATACCTCATTTTCAACCAACTATTTGTTTCTCGTTAAAATACTGAATAAGGTATTGAAAGGGGAGAAGTTCGGTTTTTATTGCATATATCGACGCTTCAGCGGGAATAGAGTGGTTATACGTGTACATCTTCAATCGGTAATATAAACGGAAAATCAGGAACATTTTAGTTAATTCTAATGAAAACACATTGATTTTTATCATTTGTATTGGAAACAACATTGTCATATGTCTTTTCTTGGATCTAAATAATACGAAACCTCGCTTTATGATTCGACGTTAAAATCCTCAAATTTGGTATAATAGTGACTTTTTTCACGTTCGTCATTTAGTTTGATATTACGTAAATATATTCATTTTTTTACCAATATATCGATACTATTTCACGTAGTATCACGATATGTGATTTAGCCTTCATATATCAGAATTTCGCATAATATTCCATTTTAAGCCAGTTTTCTGGCGTTATAATTTGTACGAAAAATCATCGAATTTAGCAATATTTTCATGTTTATCATCCCCTTTTCCTTTATGTAATTTAAACAAAATATCATGGAATTAGGCAAGATTTTACCGTTTTTTAACGTTTTTGTGAATTTTCCGTTTATTGTTATTAATTCAATAAATATACGATAAAAATGATGCAAACACATAATTGATTAGAAATTAACCTTAAATACTTCATTTTCAATCAACTATTTGTTTCTCGTTAAAATACTGAGTAAGATATTAAAAAGGGGAAAAGTTCTGTTTTTATTGCATATATCGACGTTTCAGCCGGATTAGAGCGGTTTTACGTGTACATCTTCCATCGGTAATATAAACGGAAAATCAGGAACATTTTAGGTAATTCTAATGAAAACACATTGATTTTTATCATTTGTATTGGAAACAACATTGTCATATATCTTTTCTTGGATCTAAATAATACGAAACCTCGCTTTATGATTCGAAGTTAAAATCCTCAAATAGTGACTTTTTTCACGTTTTTCATGTAGTTTGATATTACGTAAATATATTCATTTTTACCAATATTTCGATACTATTTCATGTAGTATCACGATATGTGATTTGGCCTTCATATCTCAGAATTTCGCATAAGATTGCATTTTAAGCAAGTTTTCTTGCATTTTGTTTCGTACGAAAAATCATCTAATATAGCAATATTTTGACGTTTATCGTCCCCTTTTTCTTTATGTGATTTAAACAAAATATCATCGAATTAGACAAGATTTTACCGTTTTTCCACGTTTTCGTGAAATTTCCGTTTATTGTTATTAATTCATTAAATATACGATAAAAATGATGCAAACACATAATTGATTAGAAATTAACCTTAAATACTTCATTTTCAATCAACTATTTGTTTCTCGTTAAAATACTGAGTAAGATATTAAAAAGGGGAGAAGTTCTGTTTTTATTGCATATATCGACGTTTCAGCCGGAATAGAGCGGTTTTACGTGTACATCTTCATTCGGTAATATAAACGGAAAATCAGGAACATTTTAGCTAATTCTAATGAAACCACATTGATTTTTATCATTTGTATTGGAAACAACATTGTCATATGTCTTTTCTTCGATCTAAATAATACGAAACCTCGCTTTATGATTCGTATTTAAAATCCTCAAATTTGGTATAATAGTGACTTTTTTCACGTTTTTCATGTAGTTTGTTATTACGTAAATATATTCATTTTTACCAATATTTCGATACTATTTCATGTAGTATCACGATCTGTGATTTGGTCTTCATAGCTCAGAATTTCGCATAATATTGCATTTTAAGCAAGTTTTCTTGCATTTTGTTTCGTACTACAAATCACCGAATTTAGCAATATTTTGACATTTATCATCCCCTTTTCCCTTATGTGATTTAATCAAAATATTATCGAGTTAGGCAATATTTTGCAGTTTTTCCACTTTTTTGTGAATTTTCAGTTTATTAGTATTAATTCATTATATATATGACTAAAATCATGCAAACACATAATTGATTAGAAATTAACCTTAAATACCTCATTTTCAACCAACTATTTGTTTCTCGTTAAAATACTGAATAAGGTATTGAAAGGGGAGAAGTTCGGTTTTTATTGCATATATCGACGCTTCAGCGGGAATAGAGTGGTTATACGTGTACATCTTCTATCGGTAATATAAACGGAAAATCAGGAACATTTTAGTTAATTCTAATGAAAACACATTGATTTTTATCATTTGTATTGGAAACAACATTGTCATATGTCTTTTCTTGGATCTAAATAATACGAAACCTCGCTTTATGATTCGACGTTAAAATCCTCAAATTTGGTATAATAGTGACTTTTTTCACGTTCGTCATTTAGTTTGATATTACGTAAATATATTCATTTTTTTACCAATATATCGATACTATTTCACGTAGTATCACGATATGTGATTTAGCCTTCATATATCAGAATTTCGCATAATATTCCATTTTAAGCCAGTTTTCTGGCGTTATAATTTGTACGAAAAATCATCGAATTTAGCAATATTTTCATGTTTATCATCCCCTTTTCCTTTATGTAATTTAAACAAAATATCATGGAATTAGGCAAGATTTTACCGTTTTTTAACGTTTTTGTGAATTTTCCGTTTATTGTTATTAATTCATTAAATATACGATAAAAATGATACAAACACATGATTCATTAGAAATTAACCTCAAATACTTCATTTTCAATCAACTATTTGTTTCTCGTTAAAATACTGTGTAAGATATTGGAAAGGGGAGAAGTTCTGTTTTTATTGCATATATCGACGTTTCAGCCGGATTAGAGCGGTTTTACGTCTACATCTTCCATCGGTAATATAAACGGAAAATCAGGAACATTTTAGCTAATTCTAATGAAAACACATTGATTTTTATCATTTGTATTGGAAACAACATTGTCATATATCTTTTCTTGGATCTAAATAATACGAAACCTCGCTTTATGATTCGAAGTTAAAATCCTCAAATAGTGACTTTTTTCACGTTTTTCATGTAGTTTGATATTACGTAAATATATTCATTTTTACCAATATTTCGATACTATTTCATGTAGTATCACGATATGTGATTTGGCCTTCATATCTCAGAATTTCGCATAAGATTGCATTTTAAGCAAGTTTTCTTGCATTTTGTTTCGTACGAAAAATCATCTAATATAGCAATATTTTGACGTTTATCGTCCCCTTTTTCTTTATGTGATTTAAACAAAATATCATCGAATTAGACAAGATTTTACCGTTTTTCCACGTTTTCGTGAAATTTCCGTTTATTGTTATTAATTCATTAAATATACGATAAAAATGATGCAAACACATAATTGATTAGAAATTAACCTTAAATACTTCATTTTCAATCAACTATTTGTTTCTCGTTAAAATACTGAGTAAGATATTAAAAAGGGGAGAAGTTCTGTTTTTATTGCATATATCGACGTTTCAGCCGGAATAGAGCGGTTTTACGTGTACATCTTCATTCGGTAATATAAACGGAAAATCAGGAACATTTTAGCTAATTCTAATGAAACCACATTGATTTTTATCATTTGTATTGGAAACAACATTGTCATATGTCTTTTCTTCGATCTAAATAATACGAAACCTCGCTTTATGATTCGTATTTAAAATCCTCAAATTTGGTATAATAGTGACTTTTTTCACGTTTTTCATGTAGTTTGTTATTACGTAAATATATTCATTTTTACCAATATTTCGATACTATTTCATGTAGTATCACGATCTGTGATTTGGTCTTCATAGCTCAGAATTTCGCATAATATTGCATTTTAAGCAAGTTTTCTTGCATTTTGTTTCGTACTACAAATCACCGAATTTAGCAATATTTTGACATTTATCATCCCCTTTTCCCTTATGTGATTTAATCAAAATATTATCGAGTTAGGCAATATTTTGCAGTTTTTCCACTTTTTTGTGAATTTTCAGTTTATTAGTATTAATTCATTATATATATGACTAAAATCATGCAAACACATAATTGATTAGAAATTAACCTTAAATACCTCATTTTCAACCAACTATTTGTTTCTCGTTAAAATACTGAATAAGGTATTGAAAGGGGAGAAGTTCGGTTTTTATTGCATATATCGACGCTTCAGCGGGAATAGAGTGGTTATACGTGTACATCTTCTATCGGTAATATAAACGGAAAATCAGGAACATTTTAGTTAATTCTAATGAAAACACATTGATTTTTATCATTTGTATTGGAAACAACATTGTCATATGTCTTTTCTTGGATCTAAATAATACGAAACCTCGCTTTATGATTCGACGTTAAAATCCTCAAATTTGGTATAATAGTGACTTTTTTCACGTTCGTCATTTAGTTTGATATTACGTAAATATATTCATTTTTTTACCAATATATCGATACTATTTCACGTAGTATCACGATATGTGATTTAGCCTTCATATATCAGAATTTCGCATAATATTCCATTTTAAGCCAGTTTTCTGGCGTTATAATTTGTACGAAAAATCATCGAATTTAGCAATATTTTCATGTTTATCATCCCCTTTTCCTTTATGTAATTTAAACAAAATATCATGGAATTAGGCAAGATTTTACCGTTTTTTAACGTTTTTGTGAATTTTCCGTTTATTGTTATTAATTCATTAAATATACGATAAAAATGATACAAACACATGATTCATTAGAAATTAACCTCAAATACTTCATTTTCAATCAACTATTTGTTTCTCGTTAAAATACTGTGTAAGATATTGGAAAGGGGAGAAGTTCTGTTTTTATTGCATATATCGACGTTTCAGCCGGATTAGAGCGGTTTTACGTCTACATCTTCCATCGGTAATATAAACGGAAAATCAGGAACATTTTAGCTAATTCTAATGAAAACACATTGATTTTTATCATTTGTATTGGAAACAACATTGTCATATATCTTTTCTTGGATCTAAATAATACGAAACCTCGCTTTATGATTCGAAGTTAAAATCCTCAAATAGTGACTTTTTTCACGTTTTTCATGTAGTTTGATATTACGTAAATATATTCATTTTTACCAATATTTCGATACTATTTCATGTAGTATCACGATATGTGATTTGGCCTTCATATCTCAGAATTTCGCATAAGATTGCATTTTAAGCAAGTTTTCTTGCATTTTGTTTCGTACGAAAAATCATCTAATATAGCAATATTTTGACGTTTATCGTCCCCTTTTTCTTTATGTGATTTAAACAAAATATCATCGAATTAGACAAGATTTTACCGTTTTTCCACGTTTTCGTGAAATTTCCGTTTATTGTTATTAATTCATTAAATATACGATAAAAATGATGCAAACACATAATTGATTAGAAATTAACCTTAAATACTTCATTTTCAATCAACTATTTGTTTCTCGTTAAAATACTGAGTAAGATATTAAAAAGGGGAGAAGTTCTGTTTTTATTGCATATATCGACGTTTCAGCCGGAATAGAGCGGTTTTACGTGTACATCTTCATTCGGTAATATAAACGGAAAATCAGGAACATTTTAGCTAATTCTAATGAAACCACATTGATTTTTATCATTTGTATTGGAAACAACATTGTCATATGTCTTTTCTTCGATCTAAATAATACGAAACCTCGCTTTATGATTCGTATTTAAAATCCTCAAATTTGGTATAATAGTGACTTTTTTCACGTTTTTCATGTAGTTTGTTATTACGTAAATATATTCATTTTTACCAATATTTCGATACTATTTCATGTAGTATCACGATCTGTGATTTGGTCTTCATAGCTCAGAATTTCGCATAATATTGCATTTTAAGCAAGTTTTCTTGCATTTTGTTTCGTACTACAAATCACCGAATTTAGCAATATTTTGACATTTATCATCCCCTTTTCCCTTATGTGATTTAATCAAAATATTATCGAGTTAGGCAATATTTTGCAGTTTTTCCACTTTTTTGTGAATTTTCAGTTTATTAGTATTAATTCATTATATATATGACTAAAATCATGCAAACACATAATTGATTAGAAATTAACCTTAAATACCTCATTTTCAACCAACTATTTGTTTCTCGTTAAAATACTGAATAAGGTATTGAAAGGGGAGAAGTTCGGTTTTTATTGCATATATCGACGCTTCAGCGGGAATAGAGTGGTTATACGTGTACATCTTCTATCGGTAATATAAACGGAAAATCAGGAACATTTTAGTTAATTCTAATGAAAACACATTGATTTTTATCATTTGTATTGGAAACAACATTGTCATATGTCTTTTCTTGGATCTAAATAATACGAAACCTCGCTTTATGATTCGACGTTAAAATCCTCAAATTTGGTATAATAGTGACTTTTTTCACGTTCGTCATTTAGTTTGATATTACGTAAATATATTCATTTTTTTACCAATATATCGATACTATTTCACGTAGTATCACGATATGTGATTTAGCCTTCATATATCAGAATTTCGCATAATATTCCATTTTAAGCCAGTTTTCTGGCGTTATAATTTGTACGAAAAATCATCGAATTTAGCAATATTTTCATGTTTATCATCCCCTTTTCCTTTATGTAATTTAAACAAAATATCATGGAATTAGGCAAGATTTTACCGTTTTTTAACGTTTTTGTGAATTTTCCGTTTATTGTTATTAATTCATTAAATATACGATAAAAATGATACAAACACATGATTCATTAGAAATTAACCTCAAATACTTCATTTTCAATCAACTATTTGTTTCTCGTTAAAATACTGTGTAAGATATTGGAAAGGGGAGAAGTTCAGTTTTATTGCATATATCGACGTTTCAGCCGGATTAGAGCGGTTTTACGTCTACATCTTCCATCGGTAATATAAACGGAAAATCAGGAACATTTTAGCTAATTCTAATGAAAACACTTGATTTTTATCATTTGTATTGGAAACAACATTGTCATATGTCTTTTCTTGGATCTAAATAATACGAAACCTCGCTTTATGATTCGAAGTTAAAATCCTCAAATTTGGTATAATAGTGACTTTTTTCACGTTTTTCATGTAGTTTCATATTACGTAAATATATTCATTTTTTACCAATATTTCGATAATTTTTCATGTAGTATCACGATATGTGATTTGGTCTTCATATCTCAGAATTTCGCATAATATTGCATTTTAATCAAGTTTTCTTGCATTTTGTTTCGTAGGAAAAATCATCGAATTTAGCAATATTTTGACGTTTATCATCCCCTTTTCCTTTATGTGATTTAAACCAAATATCATCGAATTAGGCAAGATTTTACCGTTTTTCTACGGTTTTGTGAATTTTCCGTTTATTGTTATTAATTCATTATATATACGATAAAAATGATGCAAACACATAATTGATTAGAAATTAACCTTAAATACTTCATTTTCAATCAACTATTTGTTTCTCGTTAAAATACTGAGTAAGATATTATAAAGGGGAGAGTTCTGTTTTTATTGCACATATCGACGTTTCAGCTGGATTAGAGCGGTTTTACGTGTACATCTTCCATCGGTAATATAAACAAAAAATCAGGAACATTTTAGTTAATTCTAATGAAAACACATTGATTTTTATCATTTGTATTGGAAACAACATTGTCATATGTCTTTTCTTGGATCTAAATAATACGAAATCTCGCTTTATGATTCGAAGTTAAAATTCTCAAATTTGGTATAAAAGTGACTTTTTCACGTTTTTCATGTAGTTTGATATTACGTAAATATATTCATTTTTACCAATATTTCGATACTATTTCATGTAGTGTCACGATATGTGATTTGGCCTTCATATCTCAGAATTTCTCATAATATTGCATTTTAAGCTAGTTTTCTTGCATTTTGTTTCGTACTAAAAATCATCGAATTTAGCAATATTTTGACGTTTATCATCCCCTTTTCCTTTATGTGATTTAAACAAAATATCATCGAATTAGGCAAGATCTTACTGTTTTTCCACGGTTTTGTGAATTTTCCCTTTATTGTTATTAATTCATTATATATACGATAAAAATGATGCAAACACATAATTGATTAGAAATTAACCTTAAATACTTCATTTTCAATCAACTATTTGTTTCTCGTTAAAATACTGAGTAAGATATTATAAAGGGGAGAGTTCTGTTTTTATTGCACATATCGACGTTTCAGCTGGATTAGAGCGGTTTTACGTGTACATCTTCCATCGGTAATATAAACAAAAAATCAGGAACATTTTAGTTAATTCCAATGAAAACACATTGATTTTTATCATTTGTACTTGAATCAACATTGTCTTTTCTTGGATCTAAATAATACGAAACCTCGCTTTATGATTCGAAGTTAAAATCCTCAAATTTGGTATAATAGTGACTTTTTTCACGTTTTTCATGTAGTTTGATATTACGTAAATATATTCATTTTTACCAATATTTCGATACTATTTCATGTAGTGTCACGATATGTGATTTGGCCTTCATATCTCAGAATTTCGCATAATATTGCATTTTAAGCAAGTTTTCTTGCATTTTGTTTCGTACTAAAAATCATCGAATTTAGCAATATTTTGACGTTTATCATCCCCTTTTCCTTTATGTGATTTAATCAAAATATCATCGAATTAGGCAATATTTTGCCGTTTTTCCACGTTTTTGTGAATTTTCAGTTTATTGGTATTAATTCATTAAATATATGACAAAAGTCATGCAAACACATAATTGATTAGTAATTAACCTTAAATACCTCATTTTCAATCAACTATTTGTTTCTCGTTAAAATACTGATTAAGGTATTGAAAAGGGGAGAAGTTCGGTTTTTTTGCATATATCGACGTTTCAGCCGGAATAGAGCGGTTATACGTGTACATCTTCCATTGGTTATAAACGGAAAATCAGGAACATTTTAGTTAATTCTAATGAAAACACATTGATTTTTATCATTTGTATTGGAAACAACATTGTCACATGTCTTTTCTTGGATCTAAATAATACGAAACCTCGCTTTATGATTCGACGTTAAAATCCTCAAATTTGGTATAATAGTGACTTTTTCACGTTCGTCATTTAGTTTGATATTACGTAAATATATTCATTTTTTTACCAATATATCGATACTATTTCATGTAGTATCACGATATGTGATTTAGCCTTCAAATATCAGAATTTCGCATAATATTCCATTTTAAGCCAGTTTTCTGGCGTTATGTTTCGTACGAAAAATCATCGAATTTAGCAATATTTTCATGTTTATCATCCCCTTTTCCTTTATGTAATTTAAACAAAATATCATGGAATTAGGCAAGATTTTACCGTTTTTTAACGTTTTTGTGAATTTTCCGTTTATTGTTATTAATTCATTAAATATACGATAAAAATGATACAAACACATGATTCATTACAAATTAACCTCAAATACTTCATTTTCAATCAACTATTTGTTTCTCGTTAAAATACTGTGTAAGATATTGGAAAGGGGAGAAGTTCAATTTTTTTTGCATATATCGACGTTTCAGCCGGATTAGAGCGGTTTTACGTCTACATCTTCCATCGGTAATATAAACAAAAAATCAGGAACATTTTAGTTAATTCTAATGAAAACACATTGATTTTTATCATTTGTATTGGAAACAACATTGTCATATGTCTTTTCTTGGATCTAAATAATACGAAACCTCGCTTTATGATTCGAAGTTAAAATTCTCAAATTTGGTATAATAGTGACTTTTTTCACGTTTTTCATGTAGTTTGATATTACGTAAATATATTCATTTTTACCAATATTTCGATACTATTTCATGTAGTATCGCGATGTGTGATTTGGCCTTCAAATCTCAGAATTTCGCATAATATTGCATTTTAAGCAAGTTTTCTTGCATTTTGTTTCGTACTAAAAATCACCGAACTTAGCAATATTTTTAGCAATATCATCCCCTTTTCCCTTATGTGATTTAATCAAAATATCATAGAATTAGGCAATATTTTACCGTTTTTCCACGTTTTTGTGAATTTTCAGTTTATTGGTATTAATTCATTAAATATATGACAAAAGTCATGCAAACACATAATTGATTAGTAATTAACCTTAAATACCTCATTTTCAATCAACTATTTGTTTCTCGTTAAAATACTGATTAGGGTATTGAAAAGAGGAGAAGTTCGGTTTTTATTGCATATATCGACGTTTCAGCCGGAATAGAGCGGTTATACGTGTACATCTTCCATCGGTAATATAAACGGAAAATCAGGAAGATTTTAGGTAATTCTAATGAAAACACATTGATTTTTATCATTTGTATTGGAAACAACATTGTCATATGTCTTTTCTTGGATCGAAATAATACGAAACCTCGCTTTATGATTCGAAGTTAAAATCCTCAAATTTGGTATAATAGTGACTTTTTTCACGTTTTTCATGTAGTTTGATATTATGTGAATATATTCATTTTTACTAATATTTCGATACTATTTTATGTAGTATCACGATATGTGATTTGGCCTTCATATATCAGAATTTCGCATAATATTGCATTTTAAGCAAGTTTTCTTGCATTTTGTTTCGTACGAAAAATCATCTAATTTAGCAATATTTTGACGTTTATCATCCCATTTTCCTTTATGTGATTTAAACAAAATATCATCGAATTAGGCAAGATTTTACCGTTTTTCCACGGTTTTGTGAATTTTCCGTTTATTGTTATTAATTCATTAAATATACGATAAAAATGATGCAAACACATAATTGATTAGAAATTAACCTTAAATACTTCAATTTCAATCAATTGTTTGTTTCTCGTTAAAATACTGAGTAAGATATTAAAAAGGGGAGAAGGTCTGTTTTTATTGCATATATCGACGTTTCAGCCGGATTAGAGCGGTTTTACGTGTACATCTTCCATCGGTAATATAAACGGAAAATCAGGAACATTTTAGCTAATTCTAATGAAAACACATTGATTTTTATCATTTGTATTGGAAACAACATTGTCATATGTCTTTTCTTCGATCTAAATAATACGATACCTCGCTTTATGATTCGTATTTAAAATCCTCAAATTTGGTATAATAGTGACTTTTTTCACGTTTTTCATGTAGTTTGTTATTACGTAAAATATTCATTTTACCAATATTTCGATACTATTTCATGTAGTATCACGATCTGTGATTTGTTCTTCATAGCTCAGAATTTCGCATAATATTGCATTTTAAGCAAGTTTTCTTCCATTTTGTTTCGTACTAAAAATCACCGAATTTAGCAATATTTTGACATTTATCATCCCCTTTTCCCTTATGTGATTTAATCAAAATATTATCGAGTTAGGCAATATTTTGCAGTTTTTCCACGTTTTTGTGAATTTTCAGTTTATTAGTATTAATTCATTATATATATGACTAAAATCATGCAAACACATAATTGATTAGAAATTAACCTTAAATACCTCATTTTCAACCAACTATTTGTTTCTCGTTAAAATACTGATTAAGGTATTGAAAGGGGAGAAGTTCGGTTTTTATTGCATATATCGACGCTTCAGCGGGAATAGAGTGGTTATACGTGTACATCTTCCATTGGTAATATAAACGGAAAATCAGGAACATTTTAGTTAATTCTAATGAAAACACATTGATTTTTATCATTTGTATTGGAAACAACATTGTCATATGTCTTTTCTTGGATCTAAATAATACGAAACCTCGCTTTATGATTCGACGTTAAAATCCTCAAATTTGGTATAATAGTGACTTTTTTCACGTTCGTCATTTAGTTTGATATTACGTAAATATATTCATTTTTTTACCAATATATCGATACTATTTCATGTAGTATCACGATATGTGATTTAGCCTTCAAATATCAGAATTTCGCATAATATTCCATTTTAAGCCAGTTTTCTGGCGTTATGTTTCGTACGAAAAATCATCGAATTTAGCAATATTTTCATGTTTATCATCCCCTTTTCCTTTATGTAATTTAAACAAAATATCATGGAATTAGGCAAGATTTTACCGTTTTTTAACGTTTTTGTGAATTTTCCGTTTATTGTTATTAATTCATTAAATATACGATAAAAATGATACAAACATATGATTCATTACAAATTAACCTCAAATACTTCATTTTCAATCAACTATTTGTTTCTCGTTAAAATACTATGTAAGATATTGGAAAGGGGAGAAGTTCTATTTTTTTTGCATATATCGACGTTTCAGCCGGATTAGAGCGGTTTTACGTCTACATCTTCCATCGGTAATATAAACGGAAAATCAGGAACATTTTAGTTAATTCTAATGAAAACACATTGATTTTTATCATTTGTATTGGAAACAACATTGTCATATGTCTTTTCTTGGATCTAAATAATACGAAACCTCGCTTTATGATTCGACGTTAAAATCCTCAAATTTGGTATAATAGTGACTTTTTTCACGTTCGTCATTTAGTTTGATATTACGTAAATATATTCATTTTTTTACCAATATATCGATACTATTTCACGTAGTATCACGATATGTGATTTAGCCTTCATATATCAGAATTTCGCATAATATTCCATTTTAAGCCAGTTTTCTGGCGTTATAATTTGTACGAAAAATCATCGAATTTAGCAATATTTTCATGTTTATCATCCACTTTTCCTTTATGTAATTTAAACAAAATATCATGGAATTAGGCAAGATTTTACCGTTTTTTAACGTTTTTGTGAATTTTCCGTTTATTGTTATTAATTCATTAAATATACGATAAAAATGATACAAACACATGATTCATTAGAAATTAACCTCAAATACTTCATTTTCAATCAACTATTTGTTTCTCGTTAAAATACTGTGTAAGATATTGGAAAGGGGAGAAGTTCTGTTTTTATTGCATATATCGACGTTTCAGCCGGATTAGAGCGGTTTTACGTCTACATCTTCCATCGGTAATATAAACGGAAAATCAGGAACATTTTAGCTAATTCTAATGAAAACACTTGATTTTTATCATTTGTATTGGAAACAACATTGTCATATGTCTTTTCTTGGATCTAAATAATACGAAACCGCGCTTTATGATTCGACGTTAAAATCCTCAAATTTGGTATAATAGTGACTTTTTTCACGTTCGTCATTTAGTTTGATATTACGTAAATATATTCATTTTTTTACCAATATATCGATACTATTTCACGTAGTATCACGATATGTGATTTAGCCTTCATATATCAGAATTTCGCATAATATTCCATTTTACGCCAGTTTTCTGGCGTTATAATTTGTACGAAAAATCATCGAATTTAGCAATATTTTCATGTTTATCATCCCCTTTTCCTTTATGTAATTTAAACAAAATATCATGGAATTAGGCAAGATTTTACCGTTTTTTAACGTTTTTGTGAATTTTCCGTTTATTGTTATTAATTCATTAAATATACGATAAAAATGATACAAACACATGATTCATTAGAAATTAACCTCAAATACTTCATTTTCATTCAACTATTTGTTTCTCGTTAAAATACTGTGTAAGATATTGGAAAGGGGAGAAGTTCTGTTTTTATTGCATATATCGACGTTTCAGCCGGATTAGAGCGGTTTTACGTCTACATCTTCCATCGGTAATATAAACGGAAAATCAGGAACATTTTAGCTAATTCTAATGAAAACACTTGATTTTTATCATTTGTATTGGAAACAACATTGTCATATGTCTTTTCTTGGATCTAAATAATACTAAACCTCGCTTTATGATTCGAAGTTAAAATCCTCAAATTTGGTATAATAGTGACTTTTTTCACGTTTTTCATGTAGTTTCATATTACGTAAATATATTCATTTTTTACCAATATTTCGATAATTTTTCATGTAGTATCACGATATGTGATTTGGTCTTCATATCTCAGAATTTCGCATAATATTGCATTTTAATCAAGTTTTCTTGCATTT
The DNA here is from genome assembly GCF_040958095.1 of Procambarus clarkii. Taxonomy (NCBI): domain Eukaryota; kingdom Metazoa; phylum Arthropoda; class Malacostraca; order Decapoda; family Cambaridae; genus Procambarus; species Procambarus clarkii. Next base: position 20,954,656 of record NC_091236.1, read on the forward strand.
TGTTTCGTAGGAAAAATCATCGAATTTAGCAATATTTTGACGTTTATCATCCCCTTTTCCTTTATGTGATTTAAACCAAATATCATCGAATTAGGCAAGATTTTACCGTTTTTCCACGGTTTTGTGAATTTTCCGTTTATTGTTATTAATTCATTATATATACGATAAAAATGATGCAAACACATAATTGATTAGAAATTAACATTAAATACTTCATTTTCAATCAACTATTTGTTTCTCGTTAAAATACTGAGTAAGATATTATAAAGGGGAGAGTTCTGTTTTTATTGCACATATCGACGTTTCAGCTGGATTAGAGCGGTTTTACGTGTACATCTTCCATCGGTAATATAAACAAAAAATCAGGAACATTTTAGTTAATTCTAATGAAAACACATTGATTTTTATCATTTGTATTGGAAACAACATTGTCATATGTCTTTTCTTGGATCTAAATAATACGAAACCTCGCTTTATGATTCGAAGTTAAAATTCTCAAATTTGGTATAAAAGTGACTTTTTTCACGTTTTTCATGTAGTTTGATATTACGTAAATATATTCATTTTTACCAATATTTCGATACTATTTCATGTAGTGTCACGATATGTGATTTGGCCTTCATATCTCAGAATTTCTCATAATATTGCATTTTAAGCAAGTTTTCTTGCATTTTGTTTCGTACTAAAAATCATCGAATTTAGCAATATTTTGACGTTTATCATCCCCTTTTCCTTTATGTGATTTAAACAAAATATCATCGAATTGGGCAAGATCTTACTGTTTTTCCACGGTTTTGTGAATTTTCCCTTTATTGTTATTAATTCATTATATATACGATAAAAATGATGCAAACACATAATTGATTAGAAATTAACCTTAAATACTTCATTTTCAATCAACTATTTGTTTCTCGTTAAAATACTGAGTAAGATATTATAAAGGGGAGAGTTCTGTTTTTATTGCACATATCGACGTTTCAGCTGGATTAGAGCGGTTTTACGTGTACATCTTCCATCGGTAATATAAACAAAAAATCAGGAACATTTTAGTTAATTCCAATGAAAACACATTGATTTTTATCATTTGTACTTGAATCAACATTGTCTTTTCTTGGATCTAAATAATACGAAACCTCGCTTTATGATTCGAAGTTAAAATCCTCAAATTTGGTATAATAGTGACTTTTTTCACGTTTTTCATGTAGTTTGATATTACGTAAATATATTCATTTTTACCAATATTTCGATACTATTTCATGTAGTGTCACGATATGTGATTTGGCCTTCATATATCAGAATTTCGCATAATATTCCATTTTAAGCCAGTTTTCTGGCGTTATAATTTGTACGAAAAATCATCGAATTTAGCAATATTTTCATGTTTATCATCCCCTTTTCCTTTATGTAATTTAAACAAAATATCATGGAATTAGGCAAGATTTTACCGTTTTTTAACGTTTTGTGAATTTTCCGTTTATTGTTATTAATTCATTAAATATACGATAAAAATGATACAAACACATGATTCATTAGAAATTAACCTCAAATACTTCATTTTCAATCAACTATTTGTTTCTCGTTAAAATACTGTGTAAGATATTGGAAAGGGGAGAAGTTCTGTTTTTATTGCATATATCGACGTTTCAGCCGGATTAGAGCGGTTTTACGTCTACATCTTCCATCGGTAATATAAACGGAAAATCAGGAACATTTTAGCTAATTCTAATGAAAACACTTGATTTTTATCATTTGTATTGGAAACAACATTGTCATATGTCTTTTCTTGGATCTAAATAATACGAAACCTCGCTTTATGATTCGAAGTTAAAATCCTCAAATTTGGTATAATAGTGACTTTTTTCACGTTTTTCATGTAGTTTCATATTACGTAAATATATTCATTTTTTACCAATATTTCGATAATTTTTCATGTAGTATCACGATATGTGATTTGGTCTTCATATCTCAGAATTTCGCATAATATTGCATTTTAATCAAGTTTTCTTGCATTTTGTTTCGTAGGAAAAATCATCGAATTTAGCAATATTTTGACGTTTATCATCCCCTTTTCCTTTATGTGATTTAAACCAAATATCATCGAATTAGGCAAGATTTTACCGTTTTTCCACGGTTTTGTGAATTTTCCGTTTATTGTTATTAATTCATTAAATATACGATAAAAATGATGCAAACACATAATTGATTAGAAATTAACCTTAAATACTTCAATTTCAATCAATTGTTTGTTTCTCGTTAAAATACTGAGTAAGATATTAAAAAGGGGAGAAGGTCTGTTTTTATTGCATATATCGACGTTTCAGCCGGATTAGAGCGGTTTTACGTGTACATCTTCCATCGGTAATATAAACGGAAAATCAGGAACATTTTAGCTAATTCTAATGAAAACACATTGATTTTTATCATTTGTATTGGAAACAACATTGTCATATGTCTTTTCTTCGATCTAAATAATACGATACCTCGCTTTATGATTCGTATTTAAAATCCTCAAATTTGGTATAATAGTGACTTTTTTCACGTTTTTCATGTAGTTTGTTATTACGTAAAATATTCATTTTACCAATATTTCGATACTATTTCATGTAGTATCACGATCTGTGATTTGTTCTTCATAGCTCAGAATTTCGCATAATATTGCATTTTAAGCAAGTTTTCTTCCATTTTGTTTCGTACTAAAAATCACCGAATTTAGCAATATTTTGACATTTATCATCCCCTTTTCCCTTATGTGATTTAATCAAAATATTATCGAGTTAGGCAATATTTTGCAGTTTTTCCACGTTTTTGTGAATTTTCAGTTTATTAGTATTAATTCATTATATATATGACTAAAATCATGCAAACACATAATTGATTAGAAATTAACCTTAAATACCTCATTTTCAACCAACTATTTGTTTCTCGTTAAAATACTGATTAAGGTATTGAAAGGGGAGAAGTTCGGTTTTTATTGCATATATCGACGCTTCAGCGGGAATAGAGTGGTTATACGTGTACATCTTCCATTGGTAATATAAACGGAAAATCAGGAACATTTTAGTTAATTCTAATGAAAACACATTGATTTTTATCATTTGTATTGGAAACAACATTGTCATATGTCTTTTCTTGGATCTAAATAATACGAAACCTCGCTTTATGATTCGACGTTAAAATCCTCAAATTTGGTATAATAGTGACTTTTTTCACGTTCGTCATTTAGTTTGATATTACGTAAATATATTCATTTTTTTACCAATATATCGATACTATTTCATGTAGTATCACGATATGTGATTTAGCCTTCAAATATCAGAATTTCGCATAATATTCCATTTTAAGCCAGTTTTCTGGCGTTATGTTTCGTACGAAAAATCATCGAATTTAGCAATATTTTCATGTTTATCATCCCCTTTTCCTTTATGTAATTTAAACAAAATATCATGGAATTAGGCAAGATTTTACCGTTTTTTAACGTTTTGTGAATTTTCCGTTTATTGTTATTAATTCATTAAATATACGATAAAAATGATACAAACACATGATTCATTAGAAATTAACCTCAAATACTTCATTTTCAATCAACTATTTGTTTCTCGTTAAAATACTGTGTAAGATATTGGAAAGGGGAGAAGTTCTGTTTTTATTGCATATATCGACGTTTCAGCCGGATTAGAGCGGTTTTACGTCTACATCTTCCATCGGTAATATAAACGGAAAATCAGGAACATTTTAGCTAATTCTAATGAAAACACTTGATTTTTATCATTTGTATTGGAAACAACATTGTCATATGTCTTTTCTTGGATCTAAATAATACGAAACCTCGCTTTATGATTCGAAGTTAAAATCCTCAAATTTGGTATAATAGTGACTTTTTTCACGTTTTTCATGTAGTTTCATATTACGTAAATATATTCATTTTTTACCAATATTTCGATAATTTTTCATGTAGTATCACGATATGTGATTTGGTCTTCATATCTCAGAATTTCGCATAATATTGCATTTTAATCAAGTTTTCTTGCATTTTGTTTCGTAGGAAAAATCATCGAATTTAGCAATATTTTGACGTTTATCATCCCCTTTTCCTTTATGTGATTTAAACCAAATATCATCGAATTAGGCAAGATTTTACCGTTTTTCCACGGTTTTGTGAATTTTCCGTTTATTGTTATTAATTCATTAAATATACGATAAAAATGATGCAAACACATAATTGATTAGAAATTAACCTTAAATACTTCAATTTCAATCAATTGTTTGTTTCTCGTTAAAATACTGAGTAAGATATTAAAAAGGGGAGAAGGTCTGTTTTTATTGCATATATCGACGTTTCAGCCGGATTAGAGCGGTTTTACGTGTACATCTTCCATCGGTAATATAAACGGAAAATCAGGAACATTTTAGCTAATTCTAATGAAAACACATTGATTTTTATCATTTGTATTGGAAACAACATTGTCATATGTCTTTTCTTCGATCTAAATAATACGATACCTCGCTTTATGATTCGTATTTAAAATCCTCAAATTTGGTATAATAGTGACTTTTTTCACGTTTTTCATGTAGTTTGTTATTACGTAAAATATTCATTTTACCAATATTTCGATACTATTTCATGTAGTATCACGATCTGTGATTTGTTCTTCATAGCTCAGAATTTCGCATAATATTGCATTTTAAGCAAGTTTTCTTCCATTTTGTTTCGTACTAAAAATCACCGAATTTAGCAATATTTTGACATTTATCATCCCCTTTTCCCTTATGTGATTTAATCAAAATATTATCGAGTTAGGCAATATTTTGCAGTTTTTCCACGTTTTTGTGAATTTTCAGTTTATTAGTATTAATTCATTATATATATGACTAAAATCATGCAAACACATAATTGATTAGAAATTAACCTTAAATACCTCATTTTCAACCAACTATTTGTTTCTCGTTAAAATACTGATTAAGGTATTGAAAGGGGAGAAGTTCGGTTTTTATTGCATATATCGACGCTTCAGCGGGAATAGAGTGGTTATACGTGTACATCTTCCATTGGTAATATAAACGGAAAATCAGGAACATTTTAGTTAATTCTAATGAAAACACATTGATTTTTATCATTTGTATTGGAAACAACATTGTCATATGTCTTTTCTTGGATCTAAATAATACGAAACCTCGCTTTATGATTCGACGTTAAAATCCTCAAATTTGGTATAATAGTGACTTTTTTCACGTTCGTCATTTAGTTTGATATTACGTAAATATATTCATTTTTTTACCAATATATCGATACTATTTCATGTAGTATCACGATATGTGATTTAGCCTTCAAATATCAGAATTTCGCATAATATTCCATTTTAAGCCAGTTTTCTGGCGTTATGTTTCGTACGAAAAATCATCGAATTTAGCAATATTTTCATGTTTATCATCCCCTTTTCCTTTATGTAATTTAAACAAAATATCATGGAATTAGGCAAGATTTTACCGTTTTTTAACGTTTTGTGAATTTTCCGTTTATTGTTATTAATTCATTAAATATACGATAAAAATGATACAAACACATGATTCATTAGAAATTAACCTCAAATACTTCATTTTCAATCAACTATTTGTTTCTCGTTAAAATACTGTGTAAGATATTGGAAAGGGGAGAAGTTCTGTTTTTATTGCATATATCGACGTTTCAGCCGGATTAGAGCGGTTTTACGTCTACATCTTCCATCGGTAATATAAACGGAAAATCAGGAACATTTTAGTTAATTCTAATGAAAACACATTGATTTTTATCATTTGTATTGGAAACAACATTGTCATATGTCTTTTCTTGGATCTAAATAATACGAAACCTCGCTTTATGATTCGACGTTAAAATCCTCAAATTTGGTATAATAGTGACTTTTTTCACGTTTTTCATGTAGTTTGATATTACGTAAATATATTCATTTTTACCAATATTTCGATACTATTTCATGTAGTGTCACGATATGTGATTTGGCCTTCATATATCAGAATTTCGCATAATATTCCATTTTAAGCCAGTTTTCTGGCGTTATAATTTGTACGAAAAATCATCGAATTTAGCAATATTTTCATGTTTATCATCCCCTTTTCCTTTATGTAATTTAAACAAAATATCATGGAATTAGGCAAGATTTTACCGTTTTTTAACGTTTTGTGAATTTTCCGTTTATTGTTATTAATTCATTAAATATACGATAAAAATGATACAAACACATGATTCATTAGAAATTAACCTCAAATACTTCATTTTCAATCAACTATTTGTTTCTCGTTAAAATACTGTGTAAGATATTGGAAAGGGGAGAAGTTCTGTTTTTATTGCATATATCGACGTTTCAGCCGGATTAGAGCGGTTTTACGTCTACATCTTCCATCGGTAATATAAACGGAAAATCAGGAACATTTTAGCTAATTCTAATGAAAACACTTGATTTTTATCATTTGTATTGGAAACAACATTGTCATATGTCTTTTCTTGGATCTAAATAATACGAAACCTCGCTTTATGATTCGAAGTTAAAATCCTCAAATTTGGTATAATAGTGACTTTTTTCACGTTTTTCATGTAGTTTCATATTACGTAAATATATTCATTTTTTACCAATATTTCGATAATTTTTCATGTAGTATCACGATATGTGATTTGGTCTTCATATCTCAGAATTTCGCATAATATTGCATTTTAATCAAGTTTTCTTGCATTTTGTTTCGTAGGAAAAATCATCGAATTTAGCAATATTTTGACGTTTATCATCCCCTTTTCCTTTATGTGATTTAAACCAAATATCATCGAATTAGGCAAGATTTTACCGTTTTTCCACGGTTTTGTGAATTTTCCGTTTATTGTTATTAATTCATTATATATACGATAAAAATGATGCAAACACATAATTGATTAGAAATTAACCTTAAATACTTCATTTTCAATCAACTATTTGTTTCTTGTTAAAATACTGAGTAAGATATTATAAAGGGGAGAGTTCTGTTTTTATTGCACATATCGACGTTTCAGCCGGATTAGAGCGGTTTTACGTGTACATCTTCCATCGGTAATATAAACAAAAAATCAGGAACATTTTAGTTAATTCTAATGAAAACACATTGATTTTTATCATTTGTATTGGAAACAACATTGTCATATGTCTTTTCTTGGATCTAAATAATACGAAACCTCGCTTTATGATTCGATGTTAAAATTCTCAAATTTGGTATAAAAGTGACCTTTTTCACGTTTTTCATGTAGTTTGATATTACGTAAATATATTCATTTTTACCAATATTTCGATACTATTTCATGTAGTGTCACGATATGTGATTTGGCCTTCATATCTCAGAATTTCTCATAAAATTGCATTTTAAGCAAGTTTTCTTGCATTTTGTTTCGTACTAAAAATCATCGAATTTAGCAATATTTTGACGTTTATCATCCCCTTTTCCTTTATGTGATTTAATCAAAATATCATCGAATTAGGCAAGATCTTACTGTTTTTCCACGGTTTTGTGAATTTTCCCTTTATTGTTATTAATTCATTATATATACGATAAAAATGATGCAAACACATAATTGATTAGAAATTAACCTTAAATACTTCATTTTCAATCAACTATTTGTTTCTCGTTAAAATACTGAGTAAGATATTTTAAAGGGGAGAGTTCTGTTTTTATTGCACATATCGACGTTTCAGCTGGATTAGAGCGGTTTTACGTGTACATCTTCCATCGGTAATATAAACAAAAAATCAGGAACATTTTAGTTAATTCCAATGAAAACACATTGATTTTTATCATTTGTACTTGAATCAACATTGTCTTTTCTTGGATCTAAATAATACGAAACCTCGCTTTATGATTCGAAGTTAAAATCCTCAAATTTGGTATAATAGTGACTTTTTTCACGTTTTTCATGTAGTTTGATATTACGTAAATATATTCATTTATACCAATATTTCGATACTATTTCATGTAGTGTCACGATATGTGATTTGGCCTTCATATATCAGAATTTCGCATAATATTGCATTTTAAGCAAGTTTTCTTTCATTTTGTTTCGTACTAAAAATCATCGAATTTAGCAATATTTTGACGTTTATCATCCCCTTTTCCTTTATGTGATTTAATCAAAATATCATCGAATTAGGCAATATTTTGCCGTTTTTCCACGTTTTTGTGAATTTTCAGTTTATTGGTATTAATTCATTAAATATATGACAAAAGTCATGCAAACACATAATTGATTAGTAAATAACCTTAAATACCTCATTTTCAATCAAATATTTGTTTCTCGTTAAAATACTGATTAATGTATTGAAAAGGGGAGAAGTTCGTTTTTTTTGCATATATCGACGTTTCAGCCGGAATAGAGCGGTTATACGTGTACATCTTCCATTGGTTATAAACGGAAAATCAGGAACATTTTAGGTAATTCTAATGAAAACACATTGATTTTTATCATTTGTATTGGAAACAACATTGTCACATGTCTTTTCTTGGATCTAAATAATACGAAACCTCGCTTTATGATTCGACGTTAAAATCCTCAAATTTGGTATAATAGTGACTTTTTTCACGTTCGTCATTTAGTTTGATATTACGTAAATATATTCATTTTTTTACCAATATATCGATACTATTTCATGTAGCATCACGATATGTGATTTAGCCTTCAAATATCAGAATTTCGCATAATATTCCATTTTAAGCCAGTTTTCTGGCGTTATGTTTCGTACGAAAAATCATCGAATTTAGCAATATTTTCATGTTTATCATCCCCTTTTCCTTTATGTAATTTAAACAAAATATCATGGAATTAGGCAAGATTTTACCGTTTTTTAACGTTTTTGTGAATTTTCCGTTTATTGTTATTAATTCATTAAATATACGATAAAAATGATACAAACACATGATTCATTACAAATTAACCTCAAATACTTCATTTTCAATCAACTATTTGTTTCTCGTTAAAATACTGTGTAAGATATTGGAAAGGGGAGAAGTTCAATTTTTTTTGCATATATCGACGTTTCAGCCGGATTAGAGCGGTTTTACGTCTACATCTTCCATCGGTAATATAAACAAAAAATCAGGAACATTTTAGTTAATTCTAATGAAAACACATTGATTTTTATCATTTGTATTGGAAACAACATTGTCATATGTCTTTTCTTGGATCTAAATAATACGAAACCTCGCTTTATGATTCGAAGTTAAAATTCTCAAATTTGGTATAATAGTGACTTTTTTCACGTTTTTCATGTAGTTTGATATTACGTAAATATATTCATTTTTACCAATATTTCGATACTATTTCATGTAGTATCGCGATGTGTGATTTGGCCTTCAAATCTCAGAATTTCGCATAATATTGCATTTTAAGCAAGTTTTCTTGCATTTTGTTTCGTACTAAAAATCACCGAACTTAGCAATATTTTTAGCAATATCATCCCCTTTTCCCTTATGTGATTTAATCAAAATATCATAGAATTAGGCAATATTTTGCCGTTTTTCCACGTTTTTGTGAATTTTCAGTTTATTGGTATTAATTCATTAAATATATGACAAAAGTCATGCAAACACATAATTGATTAGTAATTAACCTTAAATACCTCATTTTCAATCAACTATTTGTTTCTCGTTAAAATACTGATTAGGGTATTGAAAAGAGAAGTTCG
>NC_091237.1:0-20000 GCF_040958095.1 Procambarus clarkii
ACTAAACTGTCTGCTGACTCCTTATGAGCATTGTGCTTTAAGCCTCAAGTTTCCAAAGGAATTCGTTGACTTAATGCGGGGAGAATGGGCCACAGGTATTAGAACCTCTCTGGATGTGGAGTCGCTGTTCAGCAACGTACCTGTGGACGAAACAATCAGGATGATTGTTTCGTCCACATATATATAATATATATATATATATATAAATATATATATAATATATATATATTATATATATATATATATATATATATATATATATATATATATTTTTATATTATATAAATATATAATATTTATATATATGTTATATCTGTTTATACAAAAAAAAAACCCTGTGACAGGTAAAAACATGTTTTTTTTTTAAACAGCATTATCTGTTGCATGAAATAACAACACACAATATACTAAATATGTTATAATTCCATTTCAATGTTTCCAATTGCATTGATAAATAACAATTTCATAGATTTTGATATATTTTCATTTTGATTGAATAATTTCGTGTGACACTGCATTGGAATTTAGCTGTGTTGTTTACCATACTGTTCATTTCATAAGAATAAGTATAGATGTCACACCTGTAACAGGCAAAAACATTCTTTTTTTAAGAAACAGAACCATCTGTTGCACGTAGGAGCAAACACACGCTATAATAAACATGTTATGATTCCAGTTCATTGTTTACGATTGCATTGACAAATTGAATTTTCATAGATTTCGATATATTTTCATTTTGATTGAACTATTTTGTGGAACATTGCGTTGGAATTGAGCTGTGTTGTTTACTATACCATTAATTTCATGAGTATTAGTATAGATGCCACACCTGAAACAGGTAAAAACATACTTAAAAAAAAACAGTGCCATCGTAAGAGCGATGGCACTCTAAGAATAACACATGCTATGCTAAATATGTCACAATTTCATTTCAATGTTTCTGATTTCATTGATAAATGGAATTTTCATAGATTTCAATTTATTTTTATTTTGATTTAATTTTGCTTAATGACATTGCTTTGGAATTGTGTTGTGTTGTTCCTCATACCTTTCATTTCGAGAGTATAGTTATTATTTTTTTTCATTGTTTTTCATTTCGTTTTTCTAAACTGTTTTTCATATATTTCAGTGATGGGAACATCAACTCATTTGATGTTCCCAATTTTCTGATCGGAACATCAGCTCATTTGGGAATGCATCGAACGAGGAAGTGATGAATGGTGGAGAGAATAAGGGGATGGGAGATGGGGATGGTGGGCAGGGCGAGGGGACAGGGGAGGGGAGGGGGGGGTAATGGTGGAAAGGACGAGGGGATGGGGGAGTTGGGGATTGTGAGGACGTGGGGACAGGGAAATGGAGAATGGTGGGGAGGATAAGGGGATAGGGGATGGGGGGATGGTGGGGAGAACAAAGGGAAGGGGAAGAGGGGAAATGGTGGGAAAGATGAGGGGTCGGGGGGTGGGGAATGGTTGGGAGAACGAGGGGATGGGGGAGGAGGGAATGGTGGGGAGGACTGCGAGACAGGGGAAGGTTGCTGTGGCTCAGCAACGCACATGTGTTGCTGAGCCACAGCAACACATAGCCGGGTACAGCTTGTAAAAAATAAAATACATATGACTCCGCACTTGATCTCTGTTAACTAAAAGTGATACTTAATCTGTATATATCAGATAGAAATTACACATTCAGTCTCACCAAAACCCACCAGTTAACTGATGGAGTCGTTCCTTGAGGATCTTGGGGAGGAGCTGCAACACCATGCTACCAATCTAATGAATTCAAAGAACACATAGTCCTCCCTAACTCTGTGTGATAAACACTGTCATACACTTGTTAAATGAGTATTAAGTACATTAAATATTACTAGAAACAATATGTTTATATTATAATACTTCCTACCAAAAATAGTTTAAATTATAAACTCGCAACAGTTGGTTCATCTGGCTCTCGCACAATTTGGACACAACATAATTTGTTTTTATTAATACATTTAGGTACATCTGCATCTGTGCAGATACCATAGACTATATGAAAGTAAATACAGAGTGTGTAAAAAAAATAGCTACGTGAAGCTACAAATTCCCATCACATAGGATGGTTAGTCATACAGAGGTATGTGATAAATAGTTTGCACTGGCAAACTTTGGGTGCATTATGAGGAAATCATCTAGAACACAAGAGTGAATAAGATAGCAGTGATACTAAAAGTTCCCATCTTGCAGGATGGTTAGTCATACAGGGCCATATGTTCAGTAGCCTGCACTGGCAAATTTTGGGTTCATTATGAGGATATCCTCGAGAACATGGTAGTTAAAAAAGTAATTGCAAAGCTCCAGGTATCTCATGCCAATTGGTCTGAATGGTCTGATAACTGGGCATTCGGTGATGTAGTATGCGAGGTCAAGTCCCAGTTCCTGCTCACAGAGTTTGCACCTGGAGTGCTTAGGGTTGGGAGATCCCACACCAATAGCCATCTGCCACAGGTAAGGTAACCCAACCTGATCCTGGCAACCACTGTGTCGCACAGTCTGGTGGACATTTTGTGCTGCCCATAAACATAGGTTTATGGTCTGAAGTTTTCTTGCGTTATATTTTGTACAAAAAATCATTGAATATAGCAATATTTTGACGTTTATGATCCTTTTTTCCTTAAGTGATTTAAACCAAATATCAACGATTTAGGCAATATTTTGCCATTTTTCCGACTTTTTAAGAAATTTTAGTTTATTGTTATTAATTCATTGAATGTACGATAAATATGATTCAAACCTGTAATTGATTCAAATTCAATTTAAATACATTATTTTCAATCAACCATTTGAACCTCGTTATAATAGTGAGTAAAATATTGATTAGGAGAGAAATCCTGTTTTTATTGCATATTTCGACGTTTCCGCCGGATTGAGCGGTTTTCTTGTACATCTTCTCGCGGTAAAACAAACGAAAAATCAGGAACATTTTGTTAATTCTAATGAAAACACATGGATTTTTATAATTTGTATGGGAAACAACATTTTCATATGCCTTTTTTAGATCTAAATAACACGAAATATGGCTTTATGATTTGAAGTAAAAATCCTCAAATCTGGTAATATAGAAATTTTTTCACGATTTCATGTTGTGTGATTTTAAGTAAAAATAATCGAATTTACTAGTATTTCGATAATACCTCATGTTTTCTCACGATATGTGATTTAGCCTACACATTTAAGAGTTTCGCATAATATTGCATTTTTAAGCAAGTTTTCTTTGCATTATGTTTTGTACAAAAAAACCTTGAATTTAGCAATATTTTGACGTTTATCATCCTTTTTCCCCTTAAGTAATTTAAACCAAATATCAACGATTTTGGCAATATTTTGCCATTTTTCCGCCTTTTTAAGAATTTTTAGTTTATTGTTATTAATTTATTGAATATACGATAAATATGATGCATACCCGAAATTGATTTCAAATTCACTTTATATACTTCATTTTCAATCAACCATTTGTACCTCATTATAATCGTGAATAAAATATTGATTAGGAGAGAAATCCTGTTATTATTGCATATTTCCACGTTTCATCTGGATTTGAGCGGTTTAACGTGTACAGCTTCTCTCGGTAATATAAACGGAAAATCAGGAACATTTTAGATAATTCTACTGAAAACACATTGATTTATATAATTTGTACCCGAAACAACATTTTAATATGCCATTTTAATTATCTAAATAACACGAAACATCGCCTTATGGTTTGAAGTAAAAATCCTCGAATTTGGCAATATAGTGACTTTTTTTCACGTTTTTCATGTGTGATTTGAAGTAAAAATATTCTTATATACAAATATTTTGATACTACTTCGTGTTTTCTCACGATATGTGATTTAGCCTACAAATTTCAGAATTTTGCATTATATTGCGTTTTTAAACAAGTTTTCTTGCATTATGTTTTGTACAAAAAATCATTGAATTTAGCAATATTTTGACGTTTATGATACTTATTTCCTTAAGTGATTTAACCAAATATCAACGATTTAGGCAATATTTAACTATTTTTCCGACTTTTTAAGAAATTTAATTTATTGTTATTAATACAATGAATGTATGATAAATATGATTCAAACCCGTAATTGATTGAAATTCAGTTTAAATACCTTATTTTCAATCAACCATTTGTACCTCGTTATAATAGTGAGTAAAATATTGATTAGGAGAGAAATCCTGTTTTTATTGAATATTAGCAGTACCCAGTTATGCGTTGCTGTGGCTCAGCAACCTTCCCTGTCTCCCATTCCTCCCCACCATTCCCCCCCTCACCCGTCTCCTCAGCCTCCCAACCATTCCCCACTCCACCATCCCCTCTTCCTTCCCACCATGCCCCACTTCTCTGTCCCTTTGTCCTCCTCACCATTCTCCATTCCCCCCATCCCCTCGTCCCCACCATTCCAAACTCTCCCATCCCCCTCGTCCTTCCCCACCATTACCCCCTCCCTTGTCCCCTCGTCCTCCCCACCATCTCTCACTTCCGTCCCCTCATCATCCCTACCATTCCCCACTCCCTCGTCCGATGCCTTCCCAAATGGTCTGATGTTCCCATCAGAAAATTGGGAATATCAAGTGATCTGATGTTCCCATCACTGAAATATAAGAAAAACAGTTAAAAAATTAAATGAAATATGAACAAATAAAAAAAAATAAACTATACTCACGAGATGAACGATATGGTAAACAACACAGCTCAATTCCAACGCAATTCACACAAAATAAATAAATCAAAATGCAAATAAATCAAAATCTATGAAAATTCAATTTATCAATGTAATCAGAAACATTGAAATGAAATTGTAACATATTTAGTATAGCATGTGTGTTGCTCAAACATGCAACAGATGGCGCTGTTTGTCAAGAAAAGCATAGTTTTACAAGTCACAGGTGTGGCATCTATACTTATACTTACGAAATGAACAGTATGGTAAACAATTCAATTCCTACAGCTCAAACACAGCTCAATTCCTACACAATATCACACAAAATAATTCAATAAAAAATGAAATATATAAAAATCTATGAAAATTATATTTATCAATGCAATCGAAATCACTGAAATGGAATTCGTTACGTATTTAGTATAGCGTGCATGTTGCTATTATGTGCAACAGATGGCGCTGTTTTAAAAAAAAGCATGCTTTTTCCTGTCACAGCATGTATATAGTATGTATATAGTGTATATAGTACACTATAGTATAGTATAGGCATGTATATAGTAGATATATAAAAAGATGCGCCGATTCGAATGCAACGTTGTGTAAAAATTTCAAAGCAATCGGTAAAGAGGTTTTGAAGATTTCCCTCACATGAAAAACAGTTTTTCAGAAAAAACATGTTTTTTTTTACCGTCACAGACGTGACATCTATATAGCATGTGTATAAAATCCTGCTCGGATGCGAATGGAACATTGTGTGAAAATTTCAAAGCAATCGGTGAAAAACTTTCGGAGATTAGCGATTTTGAACAAACGAACATTTACATTTTTATTTATATAGATTTCGACGTTTCCACCGGATTAGAGCGGTTTTACGTGTACAGCTTCTCTCGGTAATATAAACGGAAATTCAGGAACATTTTTGTTAATTCTAATGAAAACACATTGATTTTTATAATTTGTACCTGAAACAACGTTTTCATATGCCTTTTTAAAGATCTAAATGACACGAAACATCGCTTTATAATTTGAAGTAAAAATCCTCGAGTCTGGTAATATAATAATTTTTTCCCGTTTTTCATGTTGTGTGATTTTAAGTAAAAATATTCGAATTTACTAGTATTTCGATACTACTTCATGTTTTCTCACGATATGTAATTTAGCCTACAAATTTAAGAATTTCGGGGAATAAAAGGGAATTAGGAGATCAACCCGAAACAAAAGAAGTGTGGGGGAGTCACGGTGACTCGACAGGGTGTGTATTCATGACCAATAGGCCAGATTGTAACCGTTTCCCCAAATAAAGGTGACGTTGAACCCCTCTCCGAGTATTCAATAATTCCAGGGTGATCTTCCAATATGCGCTCTTGTATCTATCACTGATTAATTGACGAGAGGAGCTGTGTAGTTGCAGTGGTTGATCTTATTTTATCAAGAATGTGGTCGGGAGTCTCGCTAGTAAGTAAAATTAAGTTCAGTTTCAATTTTATAAAATCCCATACCACTGATACTGTACACCTACCACTTCTAGACAGATCTTAACCAATCACTAGTATCTGTGCACCTACCACTTCAAGACAATACTACCTTAGTCACTAGTATCTGTGCACCTACCACTTCTAGACAATACTACCTTAGTCACCAGTATCTGTACACCTACCACTTCAAGACAATACTACCTTAGTCACCAGTATCTGTGCACCTACCACTTAAAGGCAACACTTCTTCAACTACAAATACTGTTCCTCTCTTTATCTAAGTATGCTACGTACCCACTAGAACGTATACGAACACTACATCAAGAAAACACTACCTCCAGTTACCTGAATCTTTACACAGCACTCAAAGACAACACTGTTTTGCAGACCCAACTGCATTGTTTGTATTTTATTGTTACGTCTGATTGTTGCAACTGCAAGAGCTTCTAGCTGATTGAAACTCAGAATATATTGTTTTTGTTGTCAACCAAGATGAAAGTTAAGGTCTTTATATTTTCATGGTCTTCATAGGTATCATGCTCACCTAATTTGATGCTGCTGTGCGATGAAACCCCCAGAAATCAAGTTTGCTTCAGGAGGGACAGATAACTTGTTAAAGAGAGAAACGTATCTTTGCATCAATTTTGGAATGGAGAACATCTTTGCAAGTTAGCTTAGGATGTGAAAGGCATCTGTGATATGGTAAAAAGCAACGTGAGCATCGATTTGGCAAATTCTTTCAAGGTCTGTACTTTTTTTACCAAGGAACTAATTTAAAAGTTAAAAAAATTAATATTTGAGAAAATTTAATTTTGTGATTGCCACGTTACTCAGACGAGGCATTGTACTCTGTATGAAAAAGATCCACTTTCTTATTTCATGGTCTTTCTCAACTGGGATCTAACAGAGACACAGTGTAGGTAATTGGTATCTTCCATCTCCCTTTTTTGCATGTAAGGACCTTCCTCTTTTTTATCTTTTAACTTGTCAGCACACTTAACATTTTGTTAATAACTATAAATGCAAAGGGAGAACTTAGTATTAAGCTTCATTCCCCATGGGTTACATCAACGATATTTAACTTTATTGACAAATATTCGAAGGAAACACAAGGCATTTCAACATTTTTGCCCTATT
Organism: Procambarus clarkii; assembly: GCF_040958095.1. Taxonomy (NCBI): domain Eukaryota; kingdom Metazoa; phylum Arthropoda; class Malacostraca; order Decapoda; family Cambaridae; genus Procambarus; species Procambarus clarkii. The sequence continues at coordinate 7,303 of NC_091237.1, forward strand.
ACTGAACAACAGCCAATGGTTTACAATATGAAGGTAGTGGCCTAATGACCTTTCCTGTCACTGGTTATTAGGCCAAAACATGAGAAAACGGTTCTAATCATCGAGAGTGAAGGAATGCAGAGCAAGTATGACCATTCATTTTGAATCAGCTGGTTGATGCTAGAGTTTTTACTTGTTGTTTTTCACTAATGATTAACGTGAGTTAATAGCCAATTATAATTATTACATAGGCTGATTATATATAATAACAGAAAAGTTCCATATTGTATTTTAGGATCAGAGATTTGTTATGAAACTTAATCATTTTTTTTCTCTTTTAAATTTAAACTTATAAAGAATTTATTTATTTATAATTCACTCTCAATGATGTCTTTTCGCAATATTTCCCGTTCATTTTCATTCTTATTAATGACATTTCAGGATAATATTGTCCTTAAATTTTCGTCATAATTTTGTCCTATTCGTCCTTAAATTTTCTGTATTATTATATATATAAAGAACCATCCCAAGTGGTGTTCCAGACAAGGAAAAGTTTAACATAAAGCTGACAAAAACAACTCCATGTTGTTATTAATGTTCAAACAATATTTCTTCTCAAGCACGTGAGGTGTTAGATTGCCTTCACAACCGCTCTATCTCTTCATCTGTCCTGCCCAACTACTTGGCCTGGACGGTACAGCGACGGACTCGCTTCATGCAGGTCGACGTTCAATCCCTGACCGTCCAAGTGGTTGGGCACCATTCCTTTCCCCTCCGTCCCATCCCAAATCCTTATCCTGACCCATTCCAAGTGCAATATAGTCTAATGGCTTGGCGCTTTCACCTGACAATTCCCTTCTTCATCTGTCTTTTAATACCCCGGAAAATGATGCTGCATCTTCTTCATGCAGCTATCAAACTGCATCATTTTTCATGTTTTTATTAACGATTGCTTGATTTATGCAGAATGCATCATTAGCGTTAAGACTGGTATGTAGTTTGGGGCCTCGTAGCCTGGTGGATAGTGCGCAGGACTCGTAATTCTGTGGCGCGGGTTCGATTCCCGCGCGAGGCAGAAACAAATGGGCAAAGTTTCTTTCACCCTGAATGCCCCTGTTACCTAGCAGTAAATAGGTACCTGGGAGTTAGTCAGCTGTCACGGGCTGCTTCCTGAGGGTGGAGGCCTGGTCGAGGACCGGGCCGCGGGGACACTAAAAAGCCCCGAAATCATCTAAGATAACCTCAAGATAGTTGGCATGAATATTACTGAATATTATGTACTTGTGTGTTGGTCGGGAGCAGGTCTGGGAGCAAGACCTTGTACGACACCTCCTACTGCTACAGCGGCGTCACTGGGATCCTCATCACCCTCGTCGTCAGCAGCGCCGTCTCCTTGGCCACAGGTGGGTAATTGCTGCTGTTGTCCATAGTAATTTTTAGCAGATATTGCTGTTGGGTTAGTAGCTAACATATGCGGACCAGGGAGTGCATCATTGTAGCCAGTACCATATGACAGTGACATGTGATTACCCAACGACGAATATTTTTATTTATATTTTGCGCTACTCTTCTTTTTTACTACATCATTAATATCATGACCTAATTACGGGATTATTACAACATTATATTCATCATACCTTAGCTTTAGCAGAGACAAAAACGTTATAATGACGTAAATATTTATGATGTCACCACTCTACCGTGTACCCCCCCCCCAGCACCCCACATCCCTCATGCTTCATCTCATTCCCCCTCCCCCTCCCCCAGCACTTATTGCCTCACACAATGTGACAAAAAGGGGCAGATATAATGTGGGGAAAAAAATATGAAAAAGAGAATGACAGAAACAGAATAACAAACACCCCTGTCTTCCTTTCTCGTCTTTCTCCTCCTCTCTTCCCCCCTTTCCCCCCATTCCTCCTCTCCTTTATCTCCCCTTCACCACTTTCCACCCTCTTCTTCCCCTAATATCCCTCACCCTTATTTAGAATTTCTCCTTCTACTCGACCCATATACCCTCTCTCACACTCTTCCCCTCCCTACCTTTCCCCCCTCTTCTCTTCTTTCACCCCCTATCCTCCTTTGTCCAATCTTCCCCTCCCCCCCCCCACCCACATTCTACCTTTCTTCCTCCTCCTTCCCTCTTTTCCAACACCCCCACACTCCTCCCGTCTGCTCCGCTCTCTCTGTCTCACATCCTATAGATAAAATATAAAACCTAAGGAACATTTAACTAATAAAAGTAAATATTTGTCACAGGTTTTTCTCATTGGGAAAAAGAGTTTCTGTGTTAAATTTCTGCACAAGGAATATTTATGGGGGTATAAATGATATATTTATTGTGGTTATATATACGGGCTCCACTTTTCCCTAGTAAATATGATTGAGTTTTGAGAACGTATCTCTGATCTGTCACCATTAGTTAGAGCAGCTGGGAACTGGAGTCGTAGAATAGCCGCCCGACTTCCAGTTCTTTTAACGATCTGTGTAGTGTATTGGTTAGTGTACTGGCTTGCCACTGGGTTAGCCTGAGTTCAATTCTCTCATAGGGGAAAGAGTTTCTGCAACGATCACAAAAACACTGATTCAAGTATGCGGAGCAACCACGTGTAAAAAAATAAAGAATGCTAAACGCGCTTTCGGCTCAATTTGCCTTTATCAGAGCATTTTAGACTGAATAAGGAACCGTGGAAGGTACACCTATATACCCGCCAGGACAGGTCACGCGACCACCAAGAAAATAAGAATAAAGGCCTATTGATCTATATTCAAATAAAGAAACAGGAATGAAACTTACGGATAAAAGGGGACAAAAAAGGGTTAAATGAATTCTATATATTGTATTTACTTGCTATATAGAAGTTTATATGGGGATCTAATTTGTACATGCCAGGGCTTACAATTTAGGCTGTTGTTACATTGTTTGATCAGGGCAGACTCAATCACATTTCGTTCAGTGAAACCTCTTACTTTTAACAATACATTTTGCCCCTCTTAAGTCGATAGAATGATCAAATAAACTAGAATGTAAATACAATTCATTGCAGTGCTGGGCTGTACGAATAGCATATGAATATTGTCTTAAACATGAAGAAAGAGATTTACCAGTCTGGCCAATGTAATTACATGCACACTCATTGCATGGGATGGAGTACACACAACCTGCTACAGACGATGGCGAGTTCTTAATTAGCATGGACTTAACAAGTCCATGTTAATGATGTATTTGATGTAGCGTATTTCCTCGGCAGAGGTTACCTTCAGGGTTTTTATTTTTTTTCCAGAATTTTCTTGGGTTTCTGTAATCGACTTGAATTTGGCTTATTAGGTCATCCCATGTTTTGGTGTACTCTATTTTTTATAGATCTTGCAGCTCATCTTGAAGTTCCCTTTGTAGTCTTTAGCGCTCGTCCGTCCACCCATTGTGCGTTATGAGTTGTAGAAGATTGTTATATCTGGTTTGTAGTGTTGTGAGTGCCTCAGTGATTGGGGGGGTGGGGGTGGGAGCGTTATATTGCAAGCTTCGGGGATATGCTTGTTCCATGCATTTTTCTATGGTACTAATCCATGTGTTTAGCTCTGTGTTTATGCATGATGTTTCCTTTCCATTAAAGTCTATGACACTGATTTCCTAGGCACTGCTTTTGAACACCTCTCAATCAGTTTTAGTGTATTGGACTCTTGGGGGTGTGGGTATCTGAATAGCATTAGTTGATAGCATTATTATTGGTAGGTGGTCGCTTGAGCTCACAGGGCCCCTTTCTATGCGGGTGTTTAGGAAGGTTGTTTGACAGTATTATGTCTGGTTTGCTACTGTGTCCTTGTTTGATATAAATTGGGAAGTCTGGGTCCAGATGGGTTAGATTTCAGTTCCTTATCGTATTGTGGATGGCTTCTCCTGCCTGGTTGTTCCTTGTGTGTCCCAGGGTTCTGTGTTTTGCCTTCAGATCTCCCAGGAAGAAGGCAGGTCTGTTCCTTCTGGTGAGTTTCATGGTATCGACCAGGGGAAGGTAAGATCGTCTTGGTGATTGGTAGCACGTTCCAATGAAGATTATACCTTTCGTCGTTTGGAGTTCAATTGGTAGGAAGTTTTCTTGAAGGTTATTTAGAATTTTATGTGGTGTATTTCTCCTGACTGCAATTACTGCTCCATCGCTGGCCTGGTCATCTCCGTTGATCTGGTAAGTTTTGTAGTTGAATACTTTATCTTCTCACTTTCCTTTTTTTCCATGGCTGTCAATGAGTATTATATCCGGGTCTATGTCTATGTACAAGGTGCTGAGATCCAATGCTTTATGCGAAGTCCAGCATAGAACATTGTGTTGTATTATTGTTAATGACTAGATAACTATGTTAAAACCGATAGGTCTCTCTCATACCATGGATTTTTTGGGATGTTTATTCGTTGCTCATTGTGTTAAACTTAATGATTATCTGCTGAAAGGTTTCGAGAGTTTGGTTGAAAGTTTGCGACATTATGTATACATAAACCAGACCCATACTAACATCGGGTAGGTCGTAATGGAATTTTATGTGTTGAGCTTTTATATACTCTTGAAGGGTCTTGCGGTTAATCTTATGGCTCTTGTTTGTCGAGAAGAATTCGTTCTTGTTTGAGGTTTCTTCTAAACCTTGTGTTTCTATGTCTGAGTCTGCAGCATTGTATGTGGGGTGTGTGGTTAGCATTGATGCACACTGCATGTCCGTGGTCTGCCTCAGTTATCTCATCGTTATTCACTATTTGTTGTGTCTCCTGTGGTGCTTGTATGTTTGTAGCCCCCATTTTGGGGGTCATTAATGGTCGCTTGTATTGCAGACGAGGAGGCACAATGACGTGGCTGAAATATGTTGACCAAACCACACACTAGAAAGTGAAGGGACGACGACGTTTTGGTCCGTCCTGGACCATTCTCAAGTCGATTGTCTTGTGTTGTCGTTGCTTGTGTTCTTTCAATTACCTCTGGCTCAGTGAGGGTTTCTGCATTCATGGGGCCTTGCCCTTGTTTGGAGTTTGGAGTTTTTATTAAGTAAGGAAGTGCTGATAATATTTATGGCCACTAAGGCTTTTATGATATTAAGGGAATGGGCAATCTCTGGGAGGTCCACTTCGGGGAGTCCATTGTTCTTATACATTTCTTTAACCACAGGTCCGAATGATCCTGGTTTTGGTAAGTTTTCTTGTTGGGCATAGATCATACTACTCAGAATCTTTGTTGTTAGGTTACCATTTACCTGTAACGGACTGTTTGCTAGATTGTGTGATGCCTTATTTGTCTAAACATTTGTTGTAGTGATAACTGTATAGGTATTGTTAGCCAGTACTTTTTTTGTTGCGGTTTCGTCCCTTTTTTGTTTTTAGGATAGTCTTCCTTGTGGGACAGATTGATGCCATTGTGTGGTGAAGACCCCTCACAATTGACTTTTTTATCTGTGCACCCCAGAAAATGTGACCCCTGCTGCCTACATTCTGAACATACTTTGATATCCCTCTGTTGGTAGTCTGTGGGTGTGTGGCTGTACTTGTAATATGTCCAACACATGGTTATGTTGAAGTATTATTTTTGTTCTAAATTGTTGTTGGCTGTGTTCAGGTGGTAGTAGTTGCATTGGAGACCTAGGCTGAGGGCCTCTTGTGCCATGGAGTTTTCATAAAATCTTACCTTCATCATGGATGGCGACCTTGACATGAGAATTACTTCTTCGACCTTTGCCCCAATCATTTCTTCTTTCTAGGTCTTGTCTGATGGTTTCAGAGGCTTCGTTAATAAGTGATTCATCAAGTCTCTTCATGACTGTTGTTATCCTGGCCAGTAGCTCTTGGGGTAAAATAACATGAAAATTGTGATATTTCATTTTCGTATGTTATCTCCCTTAATTACGATGACAACTCTGTCGGAAATTCCGACATCAAATTACTAACCCCTGACATATCTAGTAAAAATGGTTATGCCAAGTTTTTACTAATAGTACTAACATTACTAAATTTATTAAAGAAATTATACCTGGTGACTCCCAGGAAATAGTGGGAAATTGTTGCATGAGCCAAGCAGCCGAGGTACCTAATGTTTCTCTCAATTTATAATATTTCCAGTTTAAGAGTTAAAACACGAAGAAAGTTATTTATAAAGACTGGATATAACAATAAATTATGACTAAATAAACAACTTCCTCCTATAACTGGGAATTGAATCAGAGAAAACAGGAGCATCCTGGACGTGTCGAGGGGGGAGCAGGCGGGTACCAGTGACGCTAAGCCAGTGTGCTCATGGCTGCCATAACGCACGGATGTGCTAGTTCTCCTCAAATTTCATGCTAAACTTGCATACCCACCGACGCGAAAGTACGAGTGTTTGATGTAATCGACACGTACATCTTTCTTGAGCCTCGCAACACGAACATCAAGATTCTACCCAACTGACGAACCCTACTTATAGGAAAGCATTGTTTCCGAGTATATGAACAAATCCACAAGGACTGTGACTTTAATCTTTAATTATTTAATTAAAATAAAAAACTAAATATAACATATAACAAGCGAATTCCTGGTAGAAAATTCCTTCACGCCCCTCAAGAGGACAGATTTTTACTGTGTGATCTCTCATTATCCCAGTAATTGTTGCTCCTTCTTTCCTGTTTTCCTTTCTTCCTCTTCCTTTCCCTTCCTAAGAATAAGTTCTCCTTAGCTGAGAGCTAATCACTTCGTTTTTCCACTGGATTGGATGGGACTCTCAGAGGTTAGCCCTCAGTGACTTACTCTGCCTCTGCCCTATGGGTGGACAGAAGGTCCCCTAAGATAGCTAAACCCTTCTACAAGGGTCAAGTTGATCAAGTTGCCCCACAGATTTAACAGATGCCCATATGGGCCACTGGACCGTTCCGCCTGATCTGTTGAAATTGCAAAGTGAGAAGAGTTAAAGAAAGTGAATAAGACAAGTCATATTAAGATGTTCGTCAAACTGGGACCCTGTACAAGGCTGGTATCTCTGCTGGTAGTGATGGGGGCACGTTGATGTATCACCCTTCGTTAGTGGACGGGTGGTCAGGTCCTGGAGGATGTGGCTTTAGGTCCGCCAGCCCTCAGCAGGTACCTCCTTCCAAGAAACTGGTTATTCCTTATCAAGGAATCTCTTCTTACTTGTGAATCGCATTTGAATTACCAAGAAAAATCAGTACACTGTAGAGCTGTGTTATTAACACAAAAGACACAGCAGACATTGTGAGTGCTTCAGTGTGGGATGGATGCCGGCCGGCTGCACCAACAAGCCTCTTTGTTCAGTAGGTGTCCTGTTTGTACCTATGCTGTAGTACTAGAGGCACATAACAGCACAGTACGGATGTGTTTATAAAAACGCTCTGTTGATCAAACATGAGGGTTGAGGGTCAATACTTTAGAGACGTGGGCTACACGTCCTCACAGCCCAAGGCCTCGGCAGCAAAATGGCGTCTGTATGTGTGTGAGCACGTGCGTGTGTGTGTGTGTGTGTGAACGTGTGTGTGTGTGTGTGTGTGTGAGCGTGTGGTGTGTGTGTGTGTGTGAGCGTGTGAGCGTGTGTGTGTGTGTGTGTGTGACCGTGTGTGTGTGTGTGTGAGCGTGTGTGAGCGTGTGTGAGCGTGTGTGTGTGTGTGTGTGTGTGTGTGTGTGTGTGTGTGTGTGTGTGTGTGTGTGTGTGTGTGTGTGTGAGCGTGTGAGCGTGTGTGTACTCACCTAGTTGTGCTTGCGGGGGTTGAGCTCTGGCTCTTTGGTCCCGCCTCTCAACCGTCAATCAACAGGTGTACAGATTCCTGAGCCTATTGGGCTCTATCATATCTACACTTGAAACTGTGTATGGAGTCAGCCTCCACCACATCACTTCCTAATGCATTCCATTTGTCAACCACTCTGACACTAAAAAAGTTCTTTCTAATATCTCTGTGGCTCATTTGGGCGCTCAGTTTCCACCTGTGTCCCCTTGCGCGTGTGCCCCTTGTGTTAAATAGCCTGTCTTTATCTACCCTATTAATTCCCTTGACAATCTTGAATGTGGTGATCATGTCCCCCCTAACTCTTCTGTCTTCCAGCGAAGTGAGGTTTAATTCCCGTAGTCTCTCCTCGTAGCTCTTACTTCTCAGCTCGGGTACTAGTCTGGTGGCAAACCTTTGAACCTTTTCCAGTTTAGTCTTATCCTTGACAAGATATGGACTCCATGCTGGGGCTGCATACTCCAGGATTGGCCTGACATATGTGGTATACAAAGTTCTGAATGATTCTTTACACAAATTTCTGAATGCCGTTCGTATGTTGGCCAGCCTGGCATATGCCGCTGATGTTATCCTCTTGATATGTGCTGCAGGAGACAGGTCTGGCGTGATATCAACTCCCAAGTCTTTTTCTTTCTCTGACTCCTGAAGAATTTCCTCTCCCAGATAATACCTTGTATTTGGCCTCCTGCTCCCTGCACCTATCTTCATTATATTATATTTGGTTGGGTTAAACTCTAACAACAACTTGTTCGACCATTCCTGCAGTTTGTCCAGGTCTTCTTGAAGCCTCAAACAGTCCTCTTCTGTCTTAATCCTTCTCATAATTTTGGCATCGTCCACAAACATTCAGAGAAATGAATCTATACCCTCCGGGAGATCATTTACATATATCAGAAACGTTAAACAACGTTAAATTCGAATAGGCGTGTCTTTTTATATATCTATTATATAGATGCCACCGCTGTGACAGGTAAAAACATGCGTTTTTGTAAAACAGCGCCATCTGTTGCACATAATGGCAACATGCACACTATACTAAATATGTCACGAATTCCATTTAAATGTTTCCAATTGCATTGATAAATTTTATTTTCATAGTTTTCGATTTATTTTATTTTGTAGTGAATTATTTTGTGTGATATTGTGTTGGAAATGAGCTGTGTTGTTTACCATACTGTTCATTTCGTAAGTATAAGTATAGATGCCACACCTGTGACAGGTAAAAATATGCTTTTCTTGGAAAACAGCGCCATCTGTTGCATGTAAAAGCAACACACATGCTATACTAGATATGTTAAAATTCCATTTCAATGTTTCTGATTGCATTGATAAATTGAATTTTCATAGATTTTGATTTATTTATTTTGTGTGAATTGCGTTGGAATTGAGCTGTGTTGATTATCATACCGTTCATTTCGTGAGTATAGTTATTTTTATGATTTTTCATATTTTCATTTAATTTTTTATTGTTTTTCCTTTATTTCAGTGATGGGAACATCAGATCCTTTGATGTTCCCAGTTTTCTGATGGAAACATCAGACCATTTGGGAAGGCATCGGACGAGGGAGTGGGGAATGGTGGGGATGACGAGGGAACGGAAGTGAGAGATGGTGGGGAAGGACGAGGGGGACGGGGGAGTTTGGGATGGTGGAGACGAGGGGATGGGGGGAATGGAGAATGATGGGGAGGACAAAGGGACAGGGGAATTGGGCATGGTGGGAAGGAAGAAGGGATGGTGGAGTGGAGAATGGTGGGGAGGACGAGGGGATGGATGAGAGGGGAATGGTAGGGAGGACTGGGGAACAGGGATGGTTGCTGTGGCTCAGCAACGCCAATGCTTTGCTTAGCCACAGCATCGCGTGGCCAGGTACTGCTATTATATATATATATATATATATATATAATATATATATATATAATAGCCGACCGAGTTGACCCTTTTGACCGAGTTGAAAGCGTTTTTAAAATCTAATTTTACTACTGCCTGGTCTTCAGTAAGAGAGCTAATGTAGGCTCGTGCAGCATGAGCCGCTGCTTCACAGCCTTGGGGGACTCCAAACCCCAGCTGGTTGGGTTGCAGCATGGTGGCTGCTTCCGTTCGGATACTTCTGACAGCAGCCCTTGCAACTAGGCGGCGAAGGGTATTACCAACGGCAATGGGTCTGATTCCTCCCCCCTTCTTTTTGAGGGCACATAGGGATGCACCAAAGAAGAATGGTTTGATTTCATCAGGGATTAACCCGGCGAGGCAGTTGTTGACAAACGTTGTGATTTCTGTCAGGAGCGCTTCTGCAGCTGGGCCAAGAACCGGGTTCACCATTTCCTTCACATGTTGAGGTCTTACCCCTGTGTAGCCTCCTGAGGAGCCCGGGGGAAATGAAACGATAGCTTTATAAACCTCTGACTCCCGGAGGACGAGAGGTTCCTGATTAGGGGCGAGCTTGACCTGTGGGGGAGGTCCACCTACGGCCCTGACGGGGTGTTTTTCTCTCAGTGCTTGGGCTGTGGTTTCATCCCTGGGCAAAATTTTGTCCTCACTTGTGATTAACCTGAGTGCCCCGACTGTATGAGTGATTAACCTGAGTGATTAACCTGAGTGCCCCGACTGATATATATATATATATATATATATATATATTATATATATATATATATATATATATATATATATATATATATATAACTGGTGTTATATATATATATATATGTTGCAAGGTCGCCAACTGGTGTTTCTCGTGTCCAGTAACACATCAGTGGTATAGTGGGATTGTGGTACTAGTGGCAGAGAGCCCACTCGTTATAACTGGTTACAGGCAGGTATGTATCTCTATCACTCTCACTCTTTCCAACTGTTTTATAGCAACAAGAATATGGAGGGATAATACAAACGCGAAGGTAGTTTTGTATTTTACTTAAAACACACAAGGTAGTATATCAACAACGAAGCAACAAGTACTTGGCAGTAAGTCACGCTCTTTTCATAAAACTGGAACTCATCAAGAGGGCAACACTCCCCCTCCTGTCAATATCAGCTGAGCGGCCCCCCTCACCGTGTGAATGCTTCTGTACTTGTATCCTGGCGTTATGCGCCTATTTCTTTAAATTCACAGTAATCACTATATTTACAATCAACACAATATTTGCTATAATGATAATAGAACATTATGAGTCACTTCACTGGTCTCAAGCTCAATAAATCGTTTCTACAGCAATAAACACGATATCTCACTGTAAAGGCGTTATACACGGCAGATCATACTAATGATAATAAATGCAATTAAATTACGGTACTGGCCTTAGACACAGTAATTCCTTTCGTAGGCGATAACACAGAATATCACTGTACACATGAAAATGTTATCCAACACTCCAGCACATATATATATATATATATATATATATATATATATATATATATATATATATATATATATATATATATATATATATATATATATAGATCAATTCAATAATATCAATAATAATAAGATAATACTGGGCACACAGCCTAACACCAATAACTGGTACACTTATATATATATATTCTCTGGCATGAGTTATAATATTTATGTCACATGAAAGAAATCATCCCTGACACAGCAAACTCTTCAATAAACACAGGTGCCTACACAAACCACATATATAAATATCGTGAGAACTCTGTACAGCCTCACTCTGCACAACTGTGCCTTACTGTGACATAGACATCGGTGAGCCTTGCTCACGACATATAAGATACTCTGGCTAAATATAACTGACTAAAGGGGAATTGGGAGGGAAACTAGAATCACCAACTTCCACCTCACTGATGTGGACTCGCCCTCCGGTGAGAGTCCAAAAAAAACATGCTTCATTTGAAAAACTGTGTTTTTCATGAGTTTTTCAAATGAGAGAAATCTTCGAAATCTCTTTACCGATTGGTTTCAAATTTTGACACGACGTTGCATGTGAATAGGCGCGTGTTTCTATATACTTACTATATACATGCCTTACCTGTGACCAGAGAAAACATGCTTTTAAAAAAAAAACATCGCCATCTGGTGGATGTAAGACCAACACATGATGTAGTCTCCCAAAGTTCTTCGCCAATTCCTTTGAAATTCTGACACAACGTTTTTATATACCTACTATATAGATGCCACCTTTGTGACAAGTAAAAACATGCGTTTTTGAAAAACAGCGCCATCTGTTGGACGTAGGAGCAACACATGCTGAAATCTCCAAAAGTTCATCATCGATTGCTTTGAAATTTTGATACAACGTTCCATTTGAATACACGCATGTTTATATACCGACTATATAGATGCCACACACGTGACATGTAAAAACATGCTTTTTTGAAAAACAACGCCATCTGTTGCACGTAAAAGCAAATCACGCTAGACTAAATATGTTAGGATTCCTTTTCAATGTTTCCGATTGTTTTGATAAATTAAACTTTCATGAATTTCGATTTATTTTCATTTTGATTTAATTTATTTTGTGTGACATTGCATTGAAATTGAACTGTGTTGTTTACCATACCGTTCATTTTCTGAGCATAGTTTATTTTTGTATTTTTTCATTTTTTTTATTTTTTTTATTTATCTGTTTTTCTTACATTTCGGTGATGGGAACATCAGATTATTTGATGTTCTTAATTTTCTGTTGGCATCGTCAAATCGTTTGGAAATGCATCGAACAAGGGAGTGGGAAATGTTGGGGACGACAAGGGGACGGGAGTGGGGGATTTTTGGGAGGACGAGAGGACAGGGGAGGGGGGGGTAATAGTAGGGAGGACAAGGGGATGGGGCAGTCAGGGACGAGAGGATAGGGGAATGGAGAATGGTGGAGAGGACAAGGAGACAGAGGCATGGGGATTGGTGGAAAGGACGAGGGGATTTGGGAGGGGGGAATGGTAGGGAGGATGAGGGGACAGGTGAGAGAGGGATATATATATATATATATATATATATATATATATTTATATATATATATAT